>NW_027437181.1:6470000-6747500 GCF_033239565.1 Halichoeres trimaculatus | reverse complement strand
GAGGATAAAACCATCAAACAGTAATGAAATACAGCATCCTCCTTCAAACTGAATGACTCATCACTAAGATGCTGTGTGTAACAGGCTATTGTTGTAAAATATGCACCCAGATTTCCTTTCTTCCCGTCTGATCCAGGATAAAGTTATCGCTGACAGGATGTGACACGCTCCAACAGTCAAGGTTTCTGTGCTCTTAATCTCAAGAGGTGCAAGTCATTCCTGGACAGGGGGATCTGGCTATTTACTGGACAACTGATAGGCTCAGGAGGCCGCAGAGAGCCCAGGATTTAACACAAAACTCAGTGAACTCAGGAACTGAGATAATAACTCTGTTTTTCTTCAGCTGGTTTCTTACCTGAAGAAGAAAACTCAACATAATCTTTAAGTTCAGTTTTTACTGTATTACAAATCAGACTGACCTTTTCTTTTCCTTTATTTTGATACAGGTCTTAAACAGAACAGTACGGTCAGCAGTCACCATCTGTTTAAAACATGAATGTAGTTTCTGTGACATCACCCCTGTCCTAGAGCAGGTAACACTGTAGAAGACATTTCACATTTTAGCTATTGATGATTTCTGGAGACAGATCACATGTCACCCAGAAGTCAACAAAAGGGTCTGTTCTACACATTGGAGGGATGAGACGGTAGACAAAAAGCTTGAATAACAGGATAAAATTTACAGATCCTACTGCAAGTATGACAAACTGTATCTTGTTTACAGTCACCATCTCAGACAACAAGATAGAGGATTAGCACTGAACATGGAAAAATATACGTCCTTTTTATCATCTTTACCAAGAGCGTGTCTCTGTTAGTTTGGAGCTACATTATTTACATTAAATCATTTAGCACATTTGCCAACGTGTTACCTCAGCTACAGATAAGCTAATGAAGCTAAGCTCCAGAAGCTAACATTAGCTTGATTAGAGCCCTTTGGACAACAGCTAACAATGGTGTACAATTACCAAAGAACAAACAGGCCAATGAACTCCCAACAAACAAAGCGGCATGATGAACAACGCAGCAAGGAGCTAACATTAGGCTAACTTTAGCTAACATTTGAGAAAACCCAATATTTCTTTACAGCAAAGTGACAACTCAAATACAATGTCAGCTTACCTTGGAACAGATACACAAATCCATGGTAATTTTATTCATGCTGAGTTGATGTTGTGGTCTACTGTCCAACTTTATCCAGAGAAGACACTTTTCTCAGTGGAGATCTGTCTTAGGAAAAGGGAAAATAATTCACCTAGTAGTCCAGCCTCTCAGGATACTTTGGGTCAGAGTTGCATGTACCTAATGAGCACGGTTGGACTATTTTTAAACATAAAATCTCAGAAAAACTTAAGAAAACTCCAGAAAATTGATTTTCTGTAATGCATTTCAGTAGATGTCCCAGCAGAGAATGCGTGGGAATGTCTTTACACACTGTGATTGGCTCATTGCATTCGCAGATGGGACTGAGCCATAGGTCAATTATGCAAAACTCATAATTTTAACATTTTCAAATCTACTGAGTTATTAAAACATGCACAATACTCTAAAAGCAGAACATCAAGGAGGTGTTTAAACTTTAATTTTAGACTTTATCTTGGTCATACATTGTTGGTCAAAACAGCTGCTGTATGAATTGTGTTGAAAATGGAAGAAGACTTGGCCTCATATGAGTAGCACATCCTTAAATTTCTTCGAAACATAATAGAACATAACCACTAAATTCCCACTTTCACTTCCTGTCCCTGCAGACCTGAAGCACTGCTGTCAAAGTCTGGATTTGATGTGTTTATGTTCTGCAGTTGTTTTCTGCCTTTGTGTGTTTTGACTTTTCATCCTCTCAGGATGTTTGCTGAGTTGTTGTTTACTTTTTTTTGCAGCATGTGTCTTTCATTCACAGTGCGTTTCCACTGTTATGTTTGTTTTCAACCTCTGCATGTGTTGCATTGTTTGAGTGTTTACTGTTGGAGCTTGTTGCAGATTGTTTGCCCTCGTTGGCCACCGTAGAAAGAAGACTTCTGATCATTTCCATCACTGCTGAGACTAAACCAAACCCAGTCATGATGCAGGGATGTTTGGTGTGATCTCACCTCAGGGTTAATCTCCTCAGAGCTTCAATTAGTGCGCGTCATTAGACCTGACAGAGCATCGATTGGCCACTTTTCATCTCCCAGCAGCCGCAGGAGGCTGCAGCTCAAACCCCTTTTAATTACGGATGAATGGGATTATATGGTTTCAGCTTCTCACTTCTTACACACACACACACACACACACTCTCACACACTCACTGAAAGGCTGACTCATGCTGAGATTAGAGTTAAACCAATATACTGAGCTTTCTGATGTATGAAGACTTCATTAAATATCAGATATCATCTCGTCTCTACCTCCAGCACTGTGCATGTCACCGTCTAATCTGTGGATAGATACATTCTGCTAATCTCACTGCTGAATCGTGTGGGCCTGTGTGAATGAGGCCTCATTAGAAGCCTAACATATACTGTGGTGCTGTCCTTGTTTTGTAACTTCAGAGGCGTTTCCAGAGGGTAAAACTGCTGAGTGTGTAGTGTTACGTCTCTGCCCAGACATCCTTTGTTTAATTCTACACCAGCGCAGTGTTCACTCATCAGCCCAATGAACAATTTTTAACCTGACTGCAGAATGAATCGCAGAGGCGTGACCCATTTCCTGTTTGTGGCTTTGCTGCCAACTGTGTCAAAGCCCAGATAATCTGAGGGAGCTGCAGGAGAGGGAGAGCTCTGTATCAATACTCTTTTAAAATGAAGGTGATAATTTCCTGTTCTGCATTGATTTATGAGAAGAGTCAATGTACATGGAGGTATGAGGTGTAGATTCATCAGAGTGAAACATGCATTTTAATAACATCTTTGAGTTGGAAA
The DNA here is from genome assembly GCF_033239565.1 of Halichoeres trimaculatus. Classification (NCBI taxonomy): domain Eukaryota; kingdom Metazoa; phylum Chordata; class Actinopteri; order Labriformes; family Labridae; genus Halichoeres; species Halichoeres trimaculatus. The sequence goes on along the minus strand of NW_027437181.1, from coordinate 6,744,600 downwards.
CTGTGATATAACATGATATGATGAAAAGCAGCAGAATACAATTCAATGTGATATAAAAGATGTAATACATGAAGATAAATAGGTCACAATATGATACTTGGACTCAGTACAGAGTGATGTGTAACATTACAACACGATACAATACAATACAATACAATACATCATAATACAGTACAGAGACTTTTTGAGATACAGACAACATGATCACATAAAACTGATAACAAAGAATTATATGAACTTCAGTGAGATTATCTTACATTACTTACGATACATTACCTTACATTGGTGTTATGGTACATCAACAAACTATACTGAGTTACACTGCTTTAAATCATTTTGTTACATTCTATTATACCATGGAAATTATGTCATTGGTATCGTTGTGGTGTTTGTCAGTTTGGACAAATTTGTCTGCTAAATGAAACTAGAGTTGTAGAAATATTCTAGTACATAATGTAATATCACATTATAGTACATACCAATAACTAAACATAACATAACAGTAGATTACCGAGAAAGGTTACACCCATAGACTGTAAAAAAATGGACGTCATCTTGCTCAGCTCGAAGTGAGCTCGCCAAGACAACTGCTCCCCCTGGTGACTGGCTGTAGTACAGGTCAAAAAATCAGACTCTCCAGTCATTCCAGATGGGCTTTGGTCAAACTTTAAAAAATTGATACACCACTTAAAAATGTTTCTCACGTCCAATTGCTGTGGTGATTTGAAGATATCATTTGGCTGCCTTGTATACAAGTCCTCTTTTTTCTGAAGACTTTCGTTTTCATTAGTTATAAGAGGTTAAAAACTAGGCTTTACATTACATTTAATTATGATTGACAGCATGTATTTTTTTCAGGGGCTGTAAAATATGTCGGGAGGTAGAGTCAACAAGTGATTAGACTCTTGAAAGAAAAAAAATAACTATCATTTTTGTTACCTGGCTCTACCCAGATTCTCCCCGAATGCCTCATCGTCTCTACTGCGCAGACTCTGGCTGTACAACTGCTGCCAATGGCTGCGCCTGTGACGGGGGAATTTTGGCTTCAAAACCGTACAATGATAAAAGACGGAGCCTCGCTGTCTACTCTATATACAGTCTATGGTTACACCACGCACAGAACATTCCGTAACATCACGTAACAATACATTACAGTAAGGTTACATCATGTTAAAGTAACCTTACTGTAAGTTACAGTTCATTATGTAACATTACATCACATTATGGTAATGTAACATCATGTAACAGAACATTACGGTTACATCACATTACAGTACAGTACAATTCAGAAAGGTTACATAACGTTTAGTAAATTATGCAAGGTAACATCATGTCACGGTACATTACATAAGTTACATCTACATATACTCGGGATGTCCTGATCCCATACACCGATCGGTATTGGTGCCCAGTATGACTTTATTTGGAGCATCGGATAGCATCGGATTTTGTTATGTGATCAGGACCGATCCAGTTTTCAGGAGTTTTCATCACTGTCACGCTTCACGGCTGCTGTAAATCAAACCACGTTGAAAACATGTCCACTGCTTAGGACTACTTCTCTTTGGAAAGCAATGAGAGTAAAAGAGCATCTTGCAACATTTGTAAAGTGAGTGTTCCTTAAGGAGGTACCAACAGGGCTCACTTTAACACAACAAATATGATTCATCATTTACAACAAAATCACTCAACTGTGTACAGGATTTATCAGAGATAATCGGTATCTGCAAAACATATCATGAAAAAAATCAGATAGAATCGCAAGTCAAAAAATCTGTATCAGGACATCCCGGTGTAATGTATGCATTACATAACGTTAAATCACAGTACATTCTGGTAATGTTACATCGCGGTAAGGTAACTTCATGAAAATTACATTATGTAATCATGTCACTTTACGTTAAGTTTCATTGTGGTACATCACGGTAAAGTATGTTAGGTTACTCTACGTCATGTTACATCATGTCTGTGCTTGGACAGAGAAAGGGAGAAATATATTTTCATTTCCATTTTTCGATAAACAAATAAAAAAAACAAAGTTTGAGCCACTGAATGATTAGTTCAGCAGTGAAAGGTCAGATCTGGAAGATTCTTTGTCCTCAGGTTTAACCTGTCTGCAGCGTCAGTAAGACCAGAGCTGTTAGAGCATCAGGATGTGTGAAACCATCAGAGGATGTGACAGGTAGGAACACACAGAGAGCTGCAAGGGTTTGGTTAGGAAACAGACTAATTCAGACTTGGACCTTTTATCATGTCCTCTGCATGTTTCTCTAATGAGCATCTGTAGACTTATATTAGCAGCTGGAGTATCAGTTTGTCCTCAAAGATCCAGACGTGCTGTCCCTGAAACCCACTCACCTACAAACGGTACAGAGTAAAGTCTTTAAACACGCCTCTGTATGATCCCTCGTACGTCCTCTCTGGAAGCTAATTGTCAGGATGTGGTATTATATTCCTCTGACGTATAAGTAAAGTGTAAACATGTGTTCAGGCTGACAATCGGGAGCAACAGATGTTCCCAACAAACACAGAGCTTTGTGCTGGAGTCCAGGGTTTGATTCTGCTGCCAACCAATCAGCTCTAAATATTTATTTACACAGCGTCCAACCATGAGTGGAGTTATCTGAGGACAGTCTCCATCCAGAGAGGGTCCAGTCTTTGTTTTATTACTCACAGGGTCCAAACATGGGTCCTCAATGAGACTTCCTTCAACAGGCAGAAACCTCAAACAGAACCAGACTCAAGCTGAACAGATACGTCTTTAACTTTTAGTCATTGTTGTTTTGCTGTTACTAATTTGACACAGCAACAAATAATCACCTCCTCACACTGCATCCTGATAGAAGTCAGAATGAAAAAAAAGATCAGCTGAGGGTGATGGCTCCCGTGGGAAATGTAGTCTTCAATCAGTGGGCTTCATTTCCTTGAGCTGTTGAGCTGTTGTATGTGCTTCAGGAAGTTTGGGGTTGTACAGTTTGCAGTTGAAAGAGACAGAGTACAAGCACACAGTTTACATTCAACAATGATGTTGCTGACATCTTTCCTCTCAACAAAACTAAAGAGATGGGCAGATTTCCAGAGATTTCCAGCCGCTGAATGTGAACATGTACTGCCATCTTTCAAGCCATGATTGCCAGGTATGTATGACGACATTTGAGAAAACAAGCTCATCAGACAAAAATATAAAAAACTACTCGTGGCAGCGCCTAAAAAGACGTCAAATCCCGCAGAAAAAACTGCATACCTGGCAACCATCAAGCAATCTAACTTGTTGCTTGGCTGAGGAATTTAATCAATTTGAGGATTATTTTGTTTAAATCATTGATACATTAACAAAAACATTAAGTAAGTATTTTTGAGTGACAATCTGTAACAATATATATATATATAAGTATAATTCCTGGAATGTCAAAGATGCTATAAGAAGGATCTGTTTTAATTGGACTGCTTCGCCACCTTCTGGCCCAGAATCTCACACACACTGTTGTAAGGTGTGACCAAAAACTAGGTGTGTGTTCGTTTTGGAACAAATTCTCTTTGATCAAGACAACTTTTTACTGGATACAACACAACAAGGTAAGGTATTTAATCTGCTTGAGGCTGGCTGCAGAAAGACTGGAAGTCTCATACACACCCAGCCATAAAAACAGACTTTTACAGCTTTAAAAAAACATCTTTACAGCCTGGTTCAAAAAACAGTTTGGGTCTAAAACACCGATTTCACTATTGGCACACACTGTACAGTGAGTGGATTTTTTTCCATCTCTGCGGTTTAGAAGTTATTAGGATTGTTTGATTCTCCAATCAGAGGCACAGCTCAGGTCACGTGACCGCCCGGGGCCCTGTAGCTGCTCGAAGAAAAACTCACAGCTGGCGTCATAGTGAATGTGGCCCCGCCCGCGGATTGGCTTTATTTCACGGTTTCAGGAACAGATGGGTGATGTCGTGGAAGCTTCGTCCTTGTTTTATACAGTCTTTGCTAGCAGCCCACTGCTGCAACTTACTAACGTTAGTGAATCCTGGTTAGCTATGTCCTGTCAGTCATCGACCAATCAGAGCTAACGTAACCTCACTCTTCATTTTATTGATAGACTCTCAAGTCTGAACAGACCACTGCAGAATAACTGCTGACTGTGGGTTGGAATGAACATTATCACAAACAGTTTAGCCTGTGTGTTAGCCTTTAGCTCCTGCTCTATCACTCTCCCATTTATCTTTCTTCTGCTCTTCTGTCCTTTTTCTCTGTGACAGTTAGGCTCCTGTGTCCACCATTGCAACAAAATTAATCAGAGACATCTTTTTCAAGCAGAGAAAACCACAAATCTTTCTTCTCACTACAAAACTTCGTCAGCTGGCATGGCGTTGTCATAGAGACCTAGACGTGCCATAAATCAACCCCCATGCTTGACCCAATCAAGAAGCTTCGAAGCAATATTTTGAAATAACCTATATTGGTGCTGATAATTTAATTTTAACGTGTGGATTACGATCAGGCATATACCTAGAAGGGAGACTTTTTCAAGATCAATTAGAAACTTGTCACAGCCCCTTTAAGAGTGATTCGTTACACTAATCTTGACTAGTCAGAGTGATTTTATAATCATTACAGTGGTTATAGAGGGAGAGAGTTTAACCAAACACACACACACACACACACACACACACACACACACACACACACACACACACACACACACACACACACACACACACACACACACACACACACACACATAGACAAGAGCACAGAGAGTCTCAAAGGAGTGAACGTCTTCCAGGCCCACCCTAAATGATGTGGCTCAACATGAACATCACAAACTGAGTGAGAATAATTACTGCTTAGAGAGAGCCAGACAGGCAGACAGAAACAGACAGAAACAGACAGACACACAGACGGACAGACAGACAGAGAGAAACAGACAGACCGAAACAGTCAGACAGAGAGAGGGATAAGAGTTATGTAACTACTGAAATCTATCTGGAGTCACATGTTCAGTGTAAAGTCTGTAGAGCACACACACACACACACACACACACACACACACACACACACACACACACACACACACACACACACACACACACACACACACGCAGTAACTGTAAGCCATGTGAAGGAGTGTGTGGACGGCAGGACAAAGGGCTCCACATGTGACCAGCTGCAGACGTGACATAATATTACTGCTGCTGCTGCAGTGACATCACTTCCTGCTGTTATTAAAGTAAAAGCTCCAAAAAGGAAGTCACACTTTCACACTATGGTTTAGAAAATAAAATAATAAAATAGCTTCTGATTTCATGAACCTATAAAAGAGATATTATGACTGTTTCTGGCATGTTTTAACATTACAATGACAGTGTCAAACATTTTCTGTTTGTTTGTTTTTTTTAAACTCTAAAAGGCTTTCATAGATAAGAGACTTTAGTTTCTAAAAGCAACAAGAGCTGTGCATCATTTGCCTGAATTATCTGATCCATGCTGACGTCCACTTCTCAAAGCAAACCTTCCTAATTCTGTCCCTCTGAGGCCCCTGTAGTATCTTTACATGATTCAAACCTCAATATAATTAACTTTTTTTACTCTCCCTTGTTCCAGCTTCTGTCTGATACATTTTGTCCTTTCTCTCTAAGAAACCCTAGTCCTTGGTGCTTGAGGCCCACCTGAGATCCTCGTGTGATGACTTCATCATTTCAGTAAATCTGGTGAAGATATTAAGCTAATCTTGTTATTCTGGTCAGTTTACAGACAGATTCAGGGCTTTCTATAACACACAGATATGTAGTGGTTTGACAATCTGCACATGCTCAGTCTGAACATCCAGCACTGGTGCTATAGATCCTGGTGAACAGATGTTATGTTGAAGTCATGTTTTTCTGTTCACTAGGATGACATTTTTCTCCTCATGGGATCCTTTCAGGCTGTACTCCCCTGATTTAGGGTTCAGTGTCAAATTGAATAAAAACAGTCTAAAGACAGAAATCCCTCCTTGTGCCAGCGAACAGGCAGAAAATCAAAAAGAGAAAGTCTGTTTCCACTCAGAAACACTCAGAAGCTGCTTCAGTCCAAACAGTAAAAACAGTAAAAACAGTGAAGTGCTGCTTTATGGTGAGCTGTTCTCAGAGTGCTGAGCTGTTAGTCTGATAATCAGACTTTTATCAGCTGTTTCTCTGTGACTCAGGTTTATGTTGTTCTGACCTGAGACGTCTGCACTGCTCTTACAGAAACATGGCCTTAAAGCTGCTCTGAATCCTTATTTATCATCATCCAAGCCCCACTTATAACCACCAAGCCCTGTTTCTCCTCTCATTACAAATATTTGCTGATATCCTCTTGTTGTGGTTCTTTTGTTTTGTCTTTTTTGTGGCGTTTTAGCACCGTTTAGCTTCTTGCTTTGGTTTCCTGGTATCGCATATTCTTTTTTGGCCCCCATCAACATGTATGATGATGTTTTTGAAAACAGTCAGTACTTTTTTCTTCCTTTTATCCACGTAAACAAAACTTGAGCTCAGTGGTTACCAAAGTGGAAGGTTGTGAAACACTGATAGGAAGTCAAGTTACATATATTTTCAGTTTTTAACCTGTTTTCCACATTTCTTTGCACAACAGACTTAGATACAAATATGTTGCTCACTAATTATTCATTTACTGCTTCATACACAGTTTGAAAAACATTGTTTAGATTACACTTGCTCAAAGAGTAGCTTAGCATGTGTGTGCAAAATGTTCTTCAATGGTATGGTGTGATAGACAAAGCGCACATTACTGCTCTGGCGTGCTTATGCAGGTGTTTTTACTGTTTCTGCATTGTTGAGTGGATAGCTTTGAGTGTTTATCAGTAAGGTAGAAACCGAGGCCCTGCTTACACAACAAAGTTTCACCCAAAAATGCAAAAAAAATGTGGCAGAAACAATCTGTGTCTACACAGAATTGCTAAGGGACTAAAAATGCTAAGCATGCCAGGCCTGTAGTTGGCGATATGACTGTCTTGTTCCAGGCAGGTGGAGGGGGGCTGATCATCTGGTGTATATATTGGTTGCAGAAGTGGTGCAACAGATGCTTATTTTGTTGAAAGGCAGTCAGCAGCACAAGCTGTATATTATATTATAAATGTGGTGAGATGATTTCAGATTCAATCAGAGCTCTGATTGACAAACAGTCTGAGGAGTGACTGAAGAGGTGAGGAATGAAGGGAATTGACTGATTGCTTCAGGTGAATGACTCACTGACAAACAACTGAGGGAGGAAGCGCTCTGACTCATTTGTACCCTGAGACGATCCTCTTCCTTATTCCTGGACAGGTGTGGCTGCTTCAGGTGAAGCATTATTCAAACTAAGGAAGCCCAACAGGGACATGCATTTTTACATCTGTTTTCTAACTATATTGTAGTATTTATCTCAGGATATCAAAACTGGATTTTACAGCAAGTAGCTGGATCATCTTTTTTTTATCTGGTTGTTAACTTGGAGAGTAAGCAACACAACCGTGATCAATGTTATTTGTGATGTGTTTCCCTCATGGCTGAGACGTTAATAACCCTGGCAGCAAAGGGATGACAGATGGAGAAACACAGTGACCGTCCAGAACAAAGAGGCCCAAAAGTGGGTTAAGTTGTGATATTAGATCAATAGGTTTAGGGTTTGGGGTTTGATCCCAGCTCCTCAAGCTGCATACTATGTTCTCAAACAAGACACTAATCCCAAATTGCTCCAGCAGTGTTCCTACCCAGCCACAAGGGGGTCAAAAACCAGTGTTTCGACAAGAGCTGGTCCCAAACCTGGATGAATGGGGAGGATTGTGTCAGGAAAGGCATCTGACGTCATACTCTGCCAAATCAACACGAGGAACAGAAATCAGAAATGAAAGTCTTCCCTGGTGACCTCCTAAACAAGGAAAGACGTGAAGAAGATCCAGGTCTGTTGTGACCCCCACTCAAAAACCGAAGAGTTCCCTGGATTTCCACCCCAATGATGGTTCTCTGCTGGTTCATGTTTGGCTGTAAAACCTTAAACCTGTTGACTCCTGGTCTGGCTTTGCTCATTATATCAGTTTGTTGTTGTAGTTAAGATGAATACCATCTGGTTTAGATACACTTTGTTTTATTTTGAAAGTTGTTTTTTGGTGGTTTCTAGGAATGGGTACCGAATTAGGTACTTTTATAGGTACCGACCGGAATTCTGTCAAAAGTACCGATTCATGTAAAATCAAAAGGTACCATGTTTAGGGACCTAAATGCATCTTTGTGACTGTGAAGGAGAGGAAGAGTAGGCGATTTTCCATGCTGGACATGAACGCAGCATTGCAAGATTACATATTGCCGAATGAATATGTTGAGTTGAAAAAAAATACATATTTTAATGTGGAACAAATTGATATTTGTTACCACATAAACACAAAAAAGTACTGAAAATTGATACCGTTGAGTACCGATACTGATTACCAGGTACCAGGCATCGGTACCGTATCTTTTCAAATGTTAGAAGTACCAATCCAGAGTGGTTTCTTTGCCAACTTCCTGTCCTGCTTGAGCTCTTCTGTGCAAAACTGATGCATCGTTGCTCTGGTGTCACATAAGACTAAAACGTTTCTGGAACTCAATGAAATGTAGCCAGAGGGCGTAAACGCACCTTAAAGCAGGGATTGGGTCATAAAAAGGCCTTGGTATAAGCTGCTGTGGTCCCTTTTTCTTAGATTCCTAAATTGCGATGGATTTTGTTCTAAAAAGCAAATGTTGCATCAGTAAGATGCCACAACCAGAAAACTAGGATACAAGAATGTATCAAGAATTTAGAGATAAAAGGAACCAGGTTTTTCTTTGTGCATCCTAAAACAATATCCACCATGTGACCAAAACTTGAGTGTAGCCTTAGATCAGGCCACAAAGTCAACCAGGCTGACAGAACATCAGCTGATTCACCACCAGCCCCAAATTTTCCCTCTAAACATCTTCATCCCACTCTTTTATCAGGATCATATGGATCCTCACTGATGCTCGCTCTGTTCTGGGTCCTGGAACTCTTTGCTGATGCTCTCACTGCAGCAAGCTTTTCATTTACAAAAGGGGGAAGGTGTACTTTCCCCTCCTCTGGCTTTGGCATTCCACGTACACACCTGGAAGGGCAGGATGCTCCAAGAACAGAGATATACCACCAAATGTAGCTTGTAACATGCAGAAAACTTATTCTTGGATGGTGTTGGTCCTGACTGAACCAGGAAACTTCTTTCCAGGGTAAATGGCTCCACTCAGGGAACAAAATCTAAGTCATGTGTATCTGTGTCAACTTACTTGACTTCTCTAGAAGCCGTAAATTTGAGTTTCTTTAGGACAAATTCCAGAAGTCACTGGACTGTGCTCTGTCTCTTTATGAGCAGTCTGATGAAACTCTGCAGACGGCGAGTCACACACAGCCCTGTTCCTGAAACTCCTGCAGCTCTAATAACCACAAACTCCTCTCCTGTTATAGCTTCAAATATTCACTTATTAAGCCGCGAGCTCATAAAGCCCCTCGTGCTGCTCCAGAGACAACCCTGTGGTGGAGCCTGAACAGGAAGTGTGTGGACAGAGATAAGAGAAGAAGAGACTCTCTGCTGACGTAACGCTGTTTCAGTTCACTTTTTCTTCACCTCATTGTCCGTAAACGCAGCTAAATATAGTGTCAGATAAGGATCGGCTGCTGGGGATAGAATGTCCCAGGGATAATTGCATGTGCGAGGTCGTGGTATGGAAAGCAGTTGGTTTCAACGACTCCGTTTTGTTTTTGTTTTTTTTAGGTTTGAAATCTCTGAGAGGCTTTTTGTTCCCTTTGAAACAGCAAATTCGAGAGAAACTCCAATCAGCTCAAGAGTCTCAGGGTTGAATTAAACCTTGTGTGCATCTTTTTGATACAAATCCTGAACTTGAGTACTATTTTTTTCAACTTTTCCCAAATTTTCTTGTTTCTCTCTGACTTATCTCTAAAGTCTGCTGCTGAATTTTCTTTCTAAAAATCAGGCCCCAAAGTACCTCCTTTGGTTTGTCTCCGTGGTGTTGCCATATGTACGCAGAGCAAACAGAGCACACGTCCCTGAGATCAGACGATTTATCAGTGAAGGTAAAGCTGGCCATGATTCTCCACCTGGTTGTTTTTTTGAATCCTGCAAAAAGTTGTCTTGAACAAAGAAAAGTAATGTTCCAAAAGAGATCCAATTTCACATCTCGGCATGTGTCAGGTCTTGGGTGATGATGCTCGTGAGTCTTCATCTCGGAGAAAATGACTGATTCTGACCACAGGTAATAGTCTGTTAGTATTTTTAAGTTTTAACCAAGCTGAAACCTCCTGCCCAGAAACAAAGCTCATTCAGCAACCTGCAGTCCCTTGAATGTCCACCAGAGGCTGTCTGCAGAAACAGCAGAAACCAATTACACACCTGCTCAAAAAGCCAATTGTTACAGTAGAAATAAACATGTTTACATCTAAGTTCAAAACATGTTTTCAGTCCGAATAGATCAAGGGTCTGTAACTTGTGGCTCTTGACTCCTTGTAGCTTTTAAAATTAAGAATTTTTGTTTTTCGTACAGAGGGTATTAATATCAAATACATTGACACTAAATAAAATCATGTGTTAGCACTTTGTTGAACTAAATATGTATCACATCAGTCTATTAATCCTCTTTTTCACCTCCTACAACATCAACAGCCCACCAACTTTCAATGCACATGTGGTTAACCTCAAGTTTTGCAGCCCTGGTAAGAAAACTAAATCTACAAAAAATAAAAATGAATAAATAAATAAATTAAAAAAAAAATCTATAAAAAGACAAATCTGGAAGATAATACAGATTTTAATTCTGTATGGATGGATTAATTTAACTGCCAAAATGTCAGCCTTATATACATGCTTGATATGTGGGAAGACATTAGCTAACAAAAAACAAGTTAAACAGTACTATCAATATATGTTATCAAATTCAAATATTCTTAATTTTTTTTTTTTTTTACATTTTTGCAAACTAATAAAATGTTGAATTCTTGAAATTTTTAAAACCTCACAATTCTTTGAAATTTTTGCAATTTTATAAAATTTAATTTTTTTTTGCATTTTTGGATTTTTTAAATTTCAACATTTTTTCACATTTTTAAGTCACAAATTTTTCTTTGATTTCTCTGATTTTTTTACTTTTAGCTTTTTTTAATTTATTTTTTTAATTGTTGCAAATTGATTAATTTAAAATGTTTTGAACATTTTTGAAATTCCTTTTTTTTACTATTTTAGCATTTTTTTATTTAAAAAAATAATAATTTTTATTTTATTTTTTTTATATTTTTGCTAATTTTATCAGAAATAAAAACCCGAGATATCACATGTGCAATTACATAAATTCAAAAACCTTTTGGTTTACATAAGTATTTACCTGCTTAAGATCAGTCTATTCCACTCTGTCAATACACACTAACCAAGGAGGCCAAAGACCAACCCTGTCAGCTCATCCTGAATCAAAGTTGAGTTCAGCTTTTGTGCAACTGCAACCAACAACAACATGCTTCTATACTTCGCATCAGAAAGAGAAACCCCGAGAAACAAATGGGTTACATCCCAGAGACTACAACCCTGTTTCATACAAACTATGGGTACGACTTTGTTCTTGGAACATAAGGACTTAAATCTCTTATTCTCATTTCAATATTGTCCTCTGAAGTTTCAAGAAGACAGAACATCGGATAGAATGGGAAACAGGGTGACATCTAGGTGCATCAGGAGGTTATATTCCAACTCTGCTAACTTAATGGAATGTGTGACCTAACCACTAGGCCACGCCAGCGCCCCCTTCCTGCAGTCTGAATTTCTTACTCTTTAAATTGGCCCTGATAGTTCGTCCCAGGAGTCAGACCAAACAGGAGTCTGACATTCTCCTGACATTCCCACACTCTCTCTGCAGAAGGTTTTTCTGGTTTGTTGTGCTGGATGTTCGGCCGGCTCAGACTAAATACAGCCGGCCTTGAGCTCTCTTTCTCCCTCCCTCTGGTGTTACTCTTTCTCTGGTATAACCACAGAAACACGCGAGGGGAGGTGAAGTCTTCCTGCAGAAATGTTCGGGGTGTTCATATGATGCTGACACTGGAGATACAAGGTTTAATGATAAGATAGCACAGAGCTGTGTTGTTGCAGCTGCACATGTTGTTTGGCCATGAACGGGTGAATCAGTTTTTTTCTTTGTATCTGTTCATAGAAACACATCATGTGTCGTTCTCTGAGTGCAGGAGATCCTCGCTGCTGCAAAACGATACGCGCTGACTGAAGATACTTGTTATTATTTACTCTCTCAGATTGTTGATGAATTCTTGTGCATGGATTTAATCAGAGTCACAGATTCTTGTTTAGTCGACGGCAGGACAGAAGGAGTTGTTGTTACAGAGCAGCTTTTTTTAACCTGGTGTAACTCTTTTATGTGTTTGGGCCTTAAAACTGTCACAGAATCCTTTCCAGATAAAAACTAACACTGTAAAAAATCTTTTTTTTTCTATCAGATGAAGGGTAACAGTCAAAGCTTGGGTTATGTTGCCCAGCAATCCCAATGGACCCAAGCCCAAGTTGGTGCCAGGCTCTGTGTTGGTGTTAAGATAAGGTGAGGTCAGGCTCAAAGGTGGCTACAGCATCCACCAACCAAACCATGTCTGGAGGTTTGGGGATGCAAACTAGAAACTCTCAGACTTAAGACTTAAAAGTAAGTGTATTGGAAACGCTAACTTTAGCTTTTAGCATCAGCCTCAATCCTCAAGGCCAGAGAGAGACACACACAAATCGTTGGCTAGATTCATGTAAAGGAAGGAAGAAGAGCACGAAATAAGGTCAGAACGATGAAGAAGAAGAAGAAGAACTCAGATTTAAGATCTTAATTTCCAGGCTCCTGTCGTCAAAAGACTTAAATATTTGCTTGCAATCGCTAAAACATGGTGGGATGTCTCTGGTCTTGGAGCTCCCTGCCCTTCTAAATGCCTTTGTGGAATGCCAAAGCCTGTAGCAGGGAGAGCATCAGCAAAGAGTTCCAGGGTCCAGAACAGAGTGAGCATCAGTGAGGATCCATATGACCCTGATAAAACCAGACACAGCATGATGGAGGAGCTGGACTGGAGGGGGGTTGTAAAGCAGGAAGAGTGGGCAGGATGACGACATTGAGAGGGAATGTGTGGTCAGCTGAGGCTGTCAGGACTTTGGAGCCTTGTTTCCACCAAGTAGTTCAGTTTGGTTCGTCTTGGCACGGCACATATTTTACGGCGTTACCACTGACTAATCCTGGGACAGATCCACAAATATTTTACTTTGGTGGATAATAAAGAAGTATCTAATCTATAGAGGAATTGTTTGTTTATCAACAACACTGGATGTGCATGCAGCTTGGGCGCAGAAGCACTGCGAAGTATAATAGTTTGTCAACTGATGTGGAGGAGCTAACCACCAAAAAACAGATTTTAAACTACATATCATCACTTTTAGGGATGTTAAATGGCTCCCAAGTTTGTGAAATAGCAGTAAGTGGACAGAAGAAATCAGCAAGTGGACAGATATTAGGTGGACAGACGTTTTCAGCGGAGAAATCTGGTGTGTACCCAGAGAGCAATTTAAACACAAAAGTCACTTGATGTTCATGACTGCATTATCCGTGGACACTTACCAGACTATGACAGACCAGGATGTAAACGTGTGTCAATAAATCAGAAACACTCCCAGACCAAAAAGAGCACTCAGACTCCTGAGTCTGAGACCTGGTCCATGATAAAAAAAAAAAACAGAAAACTACATCCAGAGTTAGTTATTCACCTGCAGACGTTGCTGGTGTTTCAGAGTAAAGTGTGATCCAGTGACTCTCAGCCGTTAATCACATAGACTGTATAAAAAAACATGGACATAGTCTCCCTGACATTACCTGTATGTTCCTGAAACGGAAAATAAAGCACATCAGCTATAGTGGCCATATTGGTAGTAGCAAGGGCTTCACTTACAGCTGAAGGGCGCCTGTTTGTCACATGACCCTGAGCTGTGCCTGATTGGGTGAGCTTGTGATCTTAATATCCGCTGAACAGCCGAGTTAGAAAAAAATTCATCCCCATACAGTGGGTGCCGTTAGTAAAATTAGCTCAGAACCAGGCTGTAAATAGGTTAATTTCTGCTTTGAAAATTGCTTTTTTTGGCTTGGTGTGTACATGACTTCCGGAGCCAGCCTCAAACAAACACTCAAGAAACAGCAGATTGTAGCACTTCTCCATTGTCTCATACTCTTAGACTGGAGGTTGCTGCTTTGTTAATCACTGATACTCTCAACTGAGAGTCACCAGTTAGCATGGTTGCTATTAACTCCAAAACACTGGTTGCTCAGTGACGGTCAAAACTTGATAGACGTTGCCTTTGTTGAATGGTATCGTTTCTAAAAACTGACCATAGGACAACTGTACATTTTTATGCTTCTAACAGGTTGAATTTAGTGTTTAAAAAACGCTAAATCATCTGAATGAATGAAGCTAAATGCTGCTTCTGCGCTCAAGATGTAGACGTAAACCCTTCCATAGGGGTGCCAGACTAAACCGATCTGATCCTGGAAGGTGGAGCTACAACACTGCAGACCTTTGATTGGTGGAAAGAATCCTCACTTGTGTTTCATTTCACGGCACACAGTCTTCCCTGAAAAGAAACTTGATTGTGCTTTGTATCAAAGAGCCACATGCCAATCACAAAGAAGACAAACTGCTGGATCTTTTTCTTCTTCGTTGGACTTATAACTGAGATACACTGTGTACTTCAGAGTCACTGCTAAAACATTTATGTAGATTTGGCGAGCCAAACGCATTCTACCGTACAGGAGACATGGCAAGGAAGAGGTTGATTGGCAATGGTCTACAGTCCCTTAGCCAATCAGGACGCAGAACACTATGCTGTAAAAAAAAAGAAGCATACAAAATTGCTCGAAAAAATCTGTGAAACAGCGAGGCCACGAACAGTAAACTGCATTATAGTGAGGGACAACTGTATAGATTTTCCTATGCAAAGGGAGGATAAATGTGCCTTAATGAGGAGCATGTTTAACCAAAGTTATCCAAGTTCATTAAACCAGTTTAGCCACATTGATGTTGATAATTGTTTTTATTTCTCTGGAAGGTTTCCTCATCGTGACCAAAGTTAATTTAAGGTAACGTGACGGAAAGCTTAACCCAGCATATTTTACCGTCAGCTGTTCAAACATTCAGCTTCTATATTCACCCTGATAGGATCAAAACCACAGGGATGATATAGAGCTGTGTAACAAAGAGGATACACACACACACACACACACACACACACACACACACACACACACACACACACACACACACACACACACACACACACGCACACACATACTGAGCTATTTTGACTATTCTCTCATAGGGTGTGGTAACCTAAAGCAGCATTTGGACTGTAGGATGTATAGTGTTCACACTCCTCCACATCCTACACACACACTCCCTCCCTCCTCCCTCCTCTCTCACACACACTTTGAGGACATGAACCCAATGTCCTCAGCAGCCCTGCCTGAGTCTGCGGAAGATTAGTGGACTGAAAACCCTCCAAACTGAGCGTCTGAGTCCTCCGTCTGCAGAAAGGAGTGTCAAACATTCATGTACGGTTTATTACTCTGCAGTTACGTCCCTGTAGCTCGCAGCTGATTGGCTGACTGTGCTCTTCATAAAGAGGTCAGGGGATTAACTTCAGGAGCCTTTTGTCTGACTCCTACGGGGTGAAATCTGGCACCAGGAATGGTCACATGAGGACGAGCTTCAGGTCGTATGAAACCTGTCCAAACCCACAGATCGTCTCAGCCTGTCGGAGCGTCACGACGTCCTGTGGGAAGTCAAAGAATCCACTGCGTGCTGCAAACAGCTGATTTAATCCTGTTCACTGTTTCACAACAAACAGGGGTTCTTAAAGCAGCTTTATGAGCCTCTCTGATAGATCACCTGTTCACAACAATCCTAGGTACTTACGTTAAACTAATTATCCCACTTTTATATAAGTTTAAATAAAGGTCACAGGTTGGAAATGCTGACTCAACTAAACATAGAAAGTCAATGCAACCAAACTTTGACAATTTTGCAATAATGAAAAATACCCGGTGTCGTTTTGTTTCACACAAATGTTACAAAAGAGAGCACTGCGAAACACAAACGTCACACAAATCAGATGCAAATTGGTCAAACGTGACGGTGTTAAACAAAAGAACACTGTGTTCCTTTCCTTTTCCACAAATAAAAGGCTCATATATCACTTCCCACCAAACCCCATCTGCAAAAACACTAATTTAACCAATTGTGAGACAATTCGATTTATCAAAATGATCTGAGAAAGTTTAATGCAGATCTCTATTAAAATCTTGTTGATGTAAGTAAGATTGGTGTTTGAAGTGATGAACTTTAGGTACACAAAAGTTAAAAAGCTGAAACCAACATCGTGGGCAGGAGCTGAGCAGCAACTTCCAGGCACACAAAAACACAAAGCAAATGTCTGGAGGTAAGCTTTCTTTAAAAAAACACAAACAAGTGTTAAACAAATGTGTTGGAATCAAAGTCACACATTTGTGTAATGCAAACATGTTGATCCAGACGGTTTCAGACCAGAGACTCCTTTCTTTAAACCAGATCAGCTGATACACATCACCCCACCAAACCCCATTCACAGAATTTAAGCTTTTTTTCTTCCTCTTCCTTCAGACAAAGCAGACAAAAGAATAGACGAGTTAGGAGACAAGTTTTTTCAAAAGCCTTACATATGTTATTTGGCTGACACAAATATTTGGTTGGGACCATTGTTGAACACTTTTGTGACACAAAAGTCTCACAAATACAGACATCAGACCCTGATTCCAAAACATTCAATTGTGAGGACTTCCTAAGTGATCCAAAAGTCTCACTTCTAGATATATGCGAGATCATAATCCACAATTAAAAATAGATTATCAGCCCCAATATGAGATATTTCTAAATGCTTTTTCTCAGCTTCCTGATTGTGGACAGGTAAGTATTGGTTTATGGTACGTTGAAGTCTCCATGACAACTTCACATCTGCTGATAAAGTTTATCAGTGAGTAGAGAGATCTGTGTTTTTCTCCACTGGAAACGATTTCTATGATTAATTTTGTATTGATGGTGGACACTGGAGCCTCACTGTCAGACAGGAAAAAGGAGAGTGACAGAGCACGAGCTAAAGGCGAAAACACAAGCTAAAGCAGGGGTCACCAACCTTTTTAAGACCGAGGGCTACCTCGCAGGGAATGGGTGGTATGGAGGGCTACTTATCTGATAAAAAGCCGCTTTTGGGAGATTTCCACCGAAGTAGAGTTGAGCTGGTCACCTCGTGAATTGGGGAGTACTAAGTTCAAAAGTGGAGCAACAGATGCACATTTTGTTCAAAGACAATCACCAGATTCAGCAGATTGAGCAGCACAAGCACGGCACAGAAGTTTGCAACGATTGTAACAACGGTACTGCTGGACTTTTGTATGCATGAAGCTTACTGTTTACACGGCAACGGTATCGGAAGCGCTTCAGAAAAATCCCACTCTGGAGGCCGTTTTCAAAAGTTTGCGTTTTAGGCCGGCTGAAATGCTGTTTCCATGTAAACACGAGGCTAAAACGCAACAGAACTTTTGTGTTTCACCTCAAAACCATTGTTGAGTAAACAGCCCCTGAAACAACAGTTAAAGGCTAAAACACAAATCGTCTTAAACATAAGCAATAGGTTAAAAAACAGGCTAAAGGCTAAACCAGGAGCTAAAGACTCATATACAAGCCAAAGGCTAAAACACAAGCTAAAGGCTAAAACACAAAACTGTTTGTGATAATGTTCATTCAAACCCACATGCAGCAGTTATAGAGCATTTTCACATGACATAATCAAATCAAGCTTGACCATATTGGAGGCACACTCACAACAGATCGGAATTGAGCTCACATATCAGATTACTGTTGCACAAAATGGTAAATTACTGCCATGTTTTGTGCTGGACTTATTGGTCAAAAAACATGAATAAGCTTTTGACAACCAAAAATTAAAGCAGATCGGA
This sequence comes from Halichoeres trimaculatus, assembly GCF_033239565.1. Lineage (NCBI taxonomy): Eukaryota > Metazoa > Chordata > Actinopteri > Labriformes > Labridae > Halichoeres > Halichoeres trimaculatus. Next base: position 6,726,531 of record NW_027437181.1, on the reverse strand, counting down.
GTGAGGGGCGCAAACAATTTTCCGAAGAACAGAGAAGACTGTGGCTAGCTAAGCTACATCAGGAATTCCAAGACGATAATCTGTCATTAATCTCAACATTTTAATCTGTTCAGCGCATTTCCTCTCAGGTAGGTCATGTTCTCTGTCCATAGCATCTTAAAATCTGACGTTAGTAAAAGTAAGTACATTATGATAGAGTATAACTTTGATTAAGAGGTCATTCGCAGCAATTAGTAACTCAGTGTCTTTCAGTTGTTGTTTTTTTTAAGTGCTGTAAGGTGAGCCTCTCCCCAAAAAAACATAATTTATTCCATGAAGTGAACCACCTCTCCCATGAAAATCATCGTAGTAACATCTATGTTTTCATACCTTTGGGTAGTTGATGATGCTAAAGATGCTAACTCCTGGTCTGGGTCTCTCATGCTTTTTAGACGTAATTTTTCAAAATATCTCTTTTTTTTTGTTGGATGGGTCCTTCACTATAGGTTTTAATGTGCTAAGTCCTTTTTCCCACATTTGTTGGCGGATAAGACATCTTAGAATTGTGTTTACCGTACAGTTCTATCTCCGTCCATTATTTTACGTTTGTGTACCTCCAATATGGCCGCAAATCCAGGTATCTACCCAAATTGTGACTTCCGCGCAAACAGTATTCAAACTTAAGAGTCTATCAATAAAATGAGGAGTGAGGTCACTTTAGCTCTGTTTGGTAGATGACTGGCAGGACATAGCTAACAAGTATTCACTAACGTTAAACGTTACAGACACGTCTTAGAGCACTGGGCTGCCAGCTGCGCTAAATAGAAAACAGCTACTAAACTACAAACAGACTAAGTTTGCCTGATGTCACATTCAAACCGTGGCTCCACATAACTGTTGGTAAATACCTTACCTTGTTGCGTTGTATCCATAGACTGTAAACAAAATGGACGTCATCTTGCTCAGCTTGAACTGAGCTCACCACAAAAACTGCTCCCCCTGGTGACTGGCTGCAGTATAGGTTAAAAAATCCAGCTTTCCAGCCATTCCAGATGGGCTGTGGTCAAACTTTAAAAAATTAATACTCCTCTTAGAAATGTTTCTTACATCTGATTGTTGTGGTGATTTGAAGATATCATTTGGCTGCCTTGAATCCAAGTCCTCTTTTTTTTCTGAAAAGTTTCATTTTCATTAGTTATACAAGGTTAAAAACAAGGCTTTACGTTTAATGTTTAATGATGATTGACAGCTGCTGTTCTTGTGTATTTTTTTCAGGGATTGTAAAACATGTCGAGAGGTAGAGTCAAAAAGAGATTAGACACTGGAAAGAAAAAATAATTATTTTTGTCACCCAGCTCCACACAGATTCTCCCAGAATCCCTCACAGTCTTTACTGCGCAGACTCTGGCTGCAAACTGCTACAATGGCTGCGCCTGTGACAGGGAGATTTTGGCTTCAAAACCGTACAATGATAAATGGTGGAGCCACGCTGTCCACTATATATATAGTCTATAGTTGTATCTGGTAAAAAGTTGTCTTGATAAAAAAAAAGAGTTAAAAAGATCTGATCTCCATTCATTTCCCAAAAACAAACACACGTGTTGACCGTCATGTCTTCACAACAGTGTGCGCAAATGTATCTGCTACTCCCTCCCTTCCTTTAGAAAGATGTTTATTTGTGTTGTTTTGTAATTACAGTTGACATTTAGAAAGCTTGGCTCAATCACAAACACAGAAACAGACAAAAACTTGGATAAGTTAGGAGAAGCAGTCATTTTTCTGGGATCATAATTTCAGATCCACGTTACAGTAAAGTCTCACAAAACCTTCATCAGAGCAGAAACAAACCAGCAACTCCTTGTTTCTCCTTTTAGAACATGCTCTGAACCAAACCCCATTCACAAAAACACTAATTTAACCTCACAGCACAAACACAGCTGTGCTGTAACTCTCCTTTAAATGTAAGTTTGTTTGTTTTATTGTTTGACTCTGGTGGTTGGTCTGAATCCAACGCACCTTCTTTCTTTGTGTTATAACACAAACACAGCTTGAAGCTTCGAGGTCGGTCTGTCTTTTTCTTTATCAAACCTTACTAATGTTAATTCCTCTTAAACAAATTCTTATTTGTATTAAACAAATGTTGTTTTTGGGATTAAAGCTGAGCATTTGTGTAACAAAACTCATGCAAACTGAATGACCCAGTTAGAGTTAGACCTGAGACTCCTCTGGTTACCTAAGGAATACAGATTCTACCTCCTCACACAGCAAATAACTGAAATCTTATCAAGTGTTTTTGTCTCATTTTCAGTAAAAATGTCTTTTTGGACTTGAAATGAGCCACATTCACCTGACCAGTCCAGAAAAATGACTTAATTCCAGTTAATGAGGGAAGAGAAATGTGCTGGTTTTAAGACACTAATTTAATTTTTGCAAGCACATTTTTCTTACCCCACTAGCAGATTTCTTTTACTTGTTACAAGCAACTTGGACCTCATTTTTTTCTTTAAATAACTCGTAATAAGACATTTTTCTGGACTGGCTAATTTCAGGTTTGAAAATTTTACTAAAAACAAGAGGAAATCACTTCATCAGATATTAATTCTTCTACTTTTGTGTGGGTGACACTTAAGAGGTCAGTTTGGATCCAATATGATGCTCAAACATGTGTTTTTGTTTTTTTTAAACCTAACAGGATGTCTGCTTACTTCACAGCTTTATACTGAAAGTCTGTCAGGATGTTTTATCTTCAGCATTTTTAACTTGACTGCAGAGAAATGTAGGTTAAACTGATGCTGCAGTGGTACCCGAGCTCCATGTCCAGATAAGACAGAGAACATGCTGCCCTCTTATCTTAATTTGATCATTTAAATCTAAATAAGTGAGATATTTTTACTTAATCTGTAAAACAGAAACTTCTTTTTAAAGTTTTTGTGTAAAAATAGAAGCTTTATTTGTGAATCCTGAGGTAATAGAAGCTAATGGTGTAGCTCTGCGGTGTGTGGAGAGCAGAGAGTACAGCGTGTACTGTTAGCACTGGTTGCTCAGAGAGAGAGAGAGAGTACGCTGTGTTCAGAGAGAGAGAGGCAGGGTACAGAATGTACAGATGGAGAGATGGAGGCTCGGGTGAAGCTATACGTGAGGCAACGTGTGAGGTCACATGAGGCTTTCTCTGTCTGTGAATCAGCAGCTCAATCCAACAGCTGCAAAAAAACAAGAGAGACAGAAACTCCCCGACTGGCCTGATCTGACCTAAAACGTGCAGCTCCATAGGTCTGAGATTAAACAGGCGTCTGAGGAGGGGGAGGGGCTGACTGTATGTTTAACATACATACAGCACCAGTCAGGGCGGTGGCGTGCAGCCAGCGTGTCCTCAGGAAACCTCACATCCTGCCCCAGTTTAAGGACAGCTGTATGCTGAGCTGAGAGCTCTTACAGCAGAGACATGATGTTCTTTGTTGTCTGTTTGGGGCTCCTGAATAAGAGCTCAGATATCAGATCACACACATGTAAGAGTGATGAGGTATTAAAGTGATCCTCACACACAGCCTGGTGTTTGTTCTGCACATCTATTACTTTGACCTGAACCTTGCTGTGTCTGTTTGTCTGTGATTTAGACGATAAAAAAAGAAAACAGGTTGTTAAAGGATCACTGAGCTCCGTCCTGCAGAGTATTTTTACTCTGATCTCTGTCAAACATTAAAGGACTCTGAAAGCTCATACAAACAGAAATAAACCAGGAGGTAATTATATCAGGGTGCATCCTGGGAAATGTAGGTCAGAACTGTATCACACCCTAGAAACTAATGCAGAATAACCTCATCTGTTCTTTTTCTAACCTCCAGCAGGGGGCAACCTAAATCTGTATGTGAAGTATTAATTCATTCCAATTTCCTTAAATGCCCTCAATTTTTTTCTGTTCACTTTTTCTTGTTTCTGTTAAGACATCAGATTGTTTGGATCAGTTTTGTCTTTTTGTTTTTTTTCACATAAACCACAAATTCTCTGCAGCTGTCGGAAACAAAGCCCCAAAACAGATTTGGCCAGAGTCCTGCAGGGTGATGGGTGGAAAACCCTGTTTGATGTTTTGATGACATTTTGGTGTTTAACTTCAGATAAAACCACTAAATCAAACTGTAAAACTCAATATGAAGGGCATAAAAATGTGATCAAAGTGCTGATTATCTGGTACTCAAAGGGCTCTCTGTAGTTAATACACACAGAGGGTTCAAAGCGGTGGAGAGATCTGCCAGGAAGAAATCAGTAAAATCAGCTTAATGCTGTTTCTTGTTCTGTAACTAGAGTTGATTTACACTCACTAAACTGACACTATGGTTCATCAACTGCTGCAAATAGTCCCTCAACAAACACAGCATTTAATCTGATTAATAACTGCAGAGAGAGGCTGCTTTAAGCAACTGATAATGTTTGTTTCTTAATCACACTGCAGATGAGAGACAGATAAAGACAGGTCTGTTTGTTTTGGAAATTAATGGAGATCAGATCTTCTCCTTAACTCTACTTTTCTCTCATCAAGACAACTTTTTACCAGATACAACGAAACAAGGTAAGGTATTTATCAACAGTTAGGTAGAGCAAAGTGTCATTAAGAAAATGTTGTCAGTTTGTACCATAGTTAAGTAGCAGGCTATTTTAGCACTACTCGCAGCTCTAAGACAAGTCTTTAACAGGGGCGTAGCTACAATTAGGAAAACACAGGCAGTTGCCTGGGGCCCCAAGATTCCCAGGGGCCCCAAAAGCACATCTTAAAAACTGATTTATGAAGTTCTCTTCAATTGAAAGCATTTTTTTTCTAAATCTTACTTCACATGCTTCAAAATACATCAAAAGGCTTAATCTTTAATGGTGGTTTTGGGTACCCCCCTCCCTTCTTATTCAATGGGCTATTCCATGTTACAACACATCTGAAAATTTGATTCAGGAAGAAAGTGGTAAAAAAACACTTTTTTCCCCCATTTTTTTTTCTTCTTTTCAAACAAGTCGGAAATAAAAACAAAGTTGCTCTGAGATCTGAGATAAACATATCAGACTTTTAGGATTTTAAGGACTTTATCTAGCCCAGGAAACAGGCTAATTTTCTCAAAATCAAACTTTTTGAGTTGGTGATAAACATTACTGTACAAAATCTCTTTTTTGGATACATAACTCACTGGACAGGGGGTCAAATAAAAATACATTAACTTTGAAAAAAGTTTGGTAACTGTAAATATCGCCTCTTTCAGTAGATTTTTTTCCAGTTTTATGTTGTACTTGATATTTACATATTTTCTCTTTACTATTTTTTTTTTTCAATATTTACTTCTTGTAATGTTTTTCCACTTCATACTTTCTTGTTTGTTACTGTTACTCTGTAAATTCCCCACTGTGGGACCAATAAGCTGTCAATTGACCATAAAAGATTTCAAATCCAGGACAAAGTGGACTAAATTATGTTTTCACTTTTTTAAAAATCAAACTAAAATACAGAACTTGAGGAAATGCATTTAGTTGCGTTAAGTTACCATGTACAAGATTAGCACTGTTTCATGCCTTGATTCTCAGAAAGAGACAGTGGACCCAGGGAAGGCCAGTCTAGCTCTGAGGAAGATGAGTTACAAGGACATGGAGGGCCCCATTGACTGGGTTTGCCTTGGGCCCCCAAAGACTAAATACGCCCCTGGTCTTTAATGAGTAACATTAGTGAATCCTGGTTATGTCCTGCCAGTCATTTACCGATCAAAACTAATGTAACCTCACTCTTCATTTTATTGATAGACTCTCAAGTTTGAACAGACCACTGCAGAATAACTGCTGACAGTGGGTTGGAATCAACATTAGCACAAATGTTTTAGCCCTTTTAGCTTTTCTGTCTGACAGATAGGCTCCAGTGTCCACATCACCACAAAATTAATTCTCAGAAATCATTTTTAGTCGAGAAAAAACACAGATTCCTCTTCTCTCTACTTATCTCTATCAGCTGTAGGAGTGTTGTCATAGACATCAACGTAATCCTGTCCTGCTTAACACGACCAGGAAGCTAAGAAGTGTAGCATTTAGAAACAGCATTAATTGGTGCTGATAATCTCATTTTAAAGTGTGGATAACAATCAGGCATGTAGAAGAAAGACTTTTTCAGGATTACATAGAAACTCCTCACAGTCCCTCCGTTTTGATCTCTCAGTCTGATTTACTGTCAGTGAATAAATATGAAGATAAATACCAGTTTTCTCTAACACAGCTTGGTCTTTCAGGCTGTAGAGTTTTGAAAAAGCCAAAATAAAACACACTTTTCCTGAGTTATTTAAAACTCATACAATCCATCCCCAGAAATTTAAGATATGCACCTTTTCATTTACCTGTCATCTAAAGTTTGACCGTCTCTCAGGAGCTTCCTGTTCGTTGTGTTATACCGCCACCAAGTGGAAGCCTCCGGTATTACAGCCTGTTGAGCCTGATCATGTAACAGCTGAATTTAAAGCGTTAAGACTGTGACTGCACTTGTGCTGTTTAAAAGTAATAAACATGGGTTAGAAAATAATAATAGAAAATAATAAAATAATATGATGTAATACTGAAAAATATTATTGTTTTCTAAAAAGTAGTTTCTGGAGTTTAAAGGGGGGTATGGGGTCATAAAAAGAGATTCTATTTCAGTTTTTAAGCAATTTTTATCATTTTTATGCTGAAAATACTACAGAGTGAGGTTTTTTCTTTCTTTTTTTTTTAAATCATGTTTTTATCTTTTAATCTATTTCATTATTTTTAAATCAACCAACTGCTGATCTTATTTCTGTCCCATCATGTATTTTTAATTTCCAGCTTGTTAATATTGATTGCTTTTTTTTTTTTTTGTCACAAGGGCTCCTTACTTTGTCACTTTTGTTTGTTGTGTGTTGATTGTTATTTATTGTAAAAAGAAGGTTGACTTGTCCAAATAAGGTGAATTTAAACCTTAAATCTTGATATTGTAAAGCGTCAAACCCTGTCACTTCGAGGGGTAAATTAAATATTCAGTTTGAGTTTTGAGTAAAGATATATTTCGGTTTTCCAAATGGAAAAAACAACTGTCATTTTTGTTTCTATGTCTATAAAATAAAAGATCACTGCAGTTCAAAAACCATGGACACACCATGTGAACCTGAACACAATAGAAAGTGAAGCTCTGGATTCCCCCGATGTTTCCACACAGCCCAAACAAAGCTGCTCACCACGTGAGAGGCCGACAGACTGAGTGAGACTTTCTGGAAATATCCTGAGCACAATGCTCCACACACACACACACACACACACACACACACACACACACACACACACACACACACACACACACACACACACGAACTCACACATATTTCTCAAACAGTGTCAGGGTTTATTTAGAGCTCTGAACATCGATCTGCAGGGTTACATTTGAAGCTTACATCAGACGGTCTGCAGCTCAGGACAAAACTGAAACTCCTCATTTCTGCAGGCGAGCAAATAAAGTCAGAGAGAGGAGGAGGAGGAGGAGGAGGAGGAGGGTCGGACAGGGAGCTGAAAACACACAAACACACATCACACAGGTCTTATTTCATCAACACAGTAAACCCAGATTTATTTCTGAGTTAAACTTTTTACCAATCATTAGCTATTATCTGATGTTTTGTAAAAAAGAAGCTGTAAATACAAAATAAAATTAGTCATTTGTACTTTTCAGCTTAAAGATGTACTGTAATGAACATGTTAAGCAGAGCTAACTCAGTATGTTGAGGTGTGTAAGAAGGGAGGGGTTATTCCAACCTGGCACCACAAGCTCCACTCTTAAAGCCTTTGCTCACCAAAGGCAACATGAATAAACGGCAAGAAATTGCAAAATATTTGGAGGCGTTATATTCAATCTCCACAGCTATTCTCCTCTAAACGATGTCTTTGCAGATTTTATGTCTTTTGTCATAAAGAACTGGGTGCTGGGACATGAACACAATCAATGTTAAATGTTTTGGTATGTGACTTGTCAACAACGAGCGTTTGATTGGTCGAATGTGTACTCATCGCAAGCAAAACTTTGGAAAAATCCACCTTGGTCCAAAAAAATAAAAGCTGCAATTTTGCTCAATGAAAGAATGTTGCTGTTGTGAAAGCTTGCACTGAAAGTGGGTTTGAAAAAAATAAATAATGTGAAAAATATTTGCGCGAAAAAACATGCTTTAACCTGAATTACTTGCCTTTACAAGAAAATTGCGGGGAAACCTGTTGCCTTATACAACTTTAGTTTTTGCACAAACTGACAATAAAGAGGTGAAGTGTTTTAAACAAAGAACCTCAATTTTATGCAGCAGTCACATGAAGTGCATATTAATAGCCTTTACTCATAATCTGCTTTGATGGCGTTTGTAACCGCGAGCGAGGAGGGAACACAGAGGATACGAGACACAGGTGAAAATTAACAGGCTGTCTGTGCTCCACATGGCATTGTGCATGTATTCAATGACTTTACAGTTTGTTTAAAGATGCTATGAGGAGGATCTGTTTTAATTGGGCTGCCTCGCCACCTTCTTTCACTGTTGTGAAAATGTGACTTTGAACCAGGCATGTGTTCGTCTTGGAACAAATTTTCTTTGTTTTAGATAACTATATACCAAGTACAATGCCACAAGGCCAGGTATTTAACATTACACTTACTTAGCACAGAAGTTTGAAGTCAGTAGCTTGCTAAAAGTAGCGCTGATAGCAGCCCGGCGCTATGATATATTGGTAGGCCGACATGTCAACGAGCAAACTGTCAGTTAGTACAATAGTTCAGTAGCTGTCAATGCGTAACACTGACAACCTGATCCTGACAGATGTGTAGGTAATGGGTAAAGTTACCTATGTCCTGCCAGTCATCAACCAAGCAGAGCTAAAGTAACCTCACTCTTCATTTTATTGATAGACTCTCAAGTTTGAACAGACCACTGCAGAATAGCTGCTGACTGTGGGTTGGAATCAACATTAGCACAAACCGTTTATCCCTTGTGTTAGCCTTTAGCTTGTGCTTTTATCACTCTCCTGTTTATCTTTCTTCTGCTCTTCTGTCCTTTTCTGTCTGACAGTTAGGCTTCAGTGTCCACCACCACTACAAAATTAATCACAGATTTTTTTCAAGCAGAGAAAAACACAGATCTCTCTTCTTTCTTCAAATTTGTGACAGCTGGCATGGTATAGAGACTTAGACGTGCCATAAATCAATCCAGTCTTGCTCAACCCGATTGGGAAGCTACAAAGAAGCTACAGAGTATTGGTTCAAAATAACCTTTATTTGCGCTTATAATCTCAATTTCAAGTGTGGATGGGAGGCTTTCTTTTTTTTTTTTAAATTGCCTTTAAACTTCTGACAGCCCCTTTTATTTTTTATGTCAATAAATGAGATGTATTGATAAGCTATGCTACATTGGCCAATTTTAACATGAATCATAAAAAGCTTTCTTCCTTTGTTTACTTAACTTCAGATTATCACTACTGGGACTGTATTCAAGTGGAGCACAGACAGTCTATGCCCCCTGCACAACATACCAATGTAGACCAGTGTCTAATATCTACTGTGTTCCCTCCTCTCATGGTTACAAATGCCGGCATAACAAATTTTTGTGAATTTTTTGGAATAAAAGCTACAAATATACACTTCATATGAATACTGCATAAAATTAAGGTTCTATGTGTACAATCTAAAGTGGTGTAAGGCAACAGGTTCAGCAGACTCGATAGACTCAGTCCCTTCCTGACCTTATTTATGAGACCATTTTTAGGTGGTTACTTTCTTATTTATGTAACTGTAAAGTTTTCACAAACGCTGGAAGCTTCAGTCTCGACTCTGTGACCCAGACAGAAGATGTGTTTTTGCTCTCTGTCCCTAGAGTGTGTCTAGACCGGAGAAAACAAAGGGTGCTTTCTGCTCCTGCAGTCTGGACTCTGCTGCAGGAGGATTTGGGTCTGAGGAGCTTGACTCTAAATGTTTTTTTTTAGTAAAACTGAAGGAGCTGGAGGAAGATGCATCGGGCTGGAGAAGCTTTGTTTGTAAGTTTAGTCTATAACTGTAAGTCTATAGTGTACGGAGGTAGATGAAGGTCTGTATCAAGAGTGAAATCAGTGGAATGTGCCTTTAAAAAAAGATCTAGATTTTAGTAAACTTACCTGAGTGTTTGTATCCTCCATTTGGAGCTGAAGACACCGACTCTGAGAAAACCAAACACTTCCTGTCAGCTCACTGTACCTTTAAGAGACCCTAAGCCCTGCCCCCTCACCTGTTCAGCTCACCTGTGGTGCGGCTCAGCTCCACCCTGTAGTCGGAGAACTCGTGCCGCTTGCTGACGGAGCAGACGTGCGTCCCGTAGTCGTGTGTGTCGGTGTGGAGGATGTGCAGCGTGATGTTGGCGGGTTGGTAGCTGATGGCATAGCCAGCGCTGCAGTTGGTGAAGGATTTGTGTTTGATGAAGTGACACAGCAGCACGTTGGACGGACTCCTCCACTGCACGGACAGCTGGGACAGGTGGGTGAGGTCCTCATAGTGGTAGGGACACGGCAGGGTGACACGCTGACCCGGCTGACTGAACACCTGCACGGCGCCACCTGCAGGAACACAGAGTTTACAACAGTTAAAGCTCAGTTTAGTCTTAAAGCTCCAGTGAGAAACATTCAGATGGTGTGGAATTTGGCGCCCCCTGTGGACAAAAGGGTCCTAACTGATGTTAACCTGTACATGTTGATAAAAAATCTCTCCTTGATCTCTAATCACTGACACCTACTCCCATACCACCGGCCTACACATTCTCACAGGAGCTTAATGCTATGCATAAAGAAGCTTCTGTAGATATATCTATGACTTTGAAGCTCTAAGATCCATGTTAGCCTCTTTGGAAGCTTTGTTTCCAGAAGCAAGCAGATATTTCTATACAGATTAAGCCCAAATTAGACTGTTGAAAATTATGTTATTCTGTCACTGATGGTTTTTTAGGCATCCCTTTTTCTTGTCTGAGTTCTGCTTTTAAGATCAAAGGGAGAAATCAGGGATCAATAGTTTTCCTTTCATATAAGACTTCACTGCAAAAAACTGAAATCTTATCAAGTGTTTTTGTCTTGTTTTAGATAAAAATGGTTTTATTATCCTCAATATGACCCACATTCAACTCATCAGTCCAGAAAAATGTCTCCCATAGAAAAATCGCCAATGTAACAAGAAAAATTAGCTTGAAACTAGATTAATGTCCTAATTCAAGTAACTTTTCTCTTGTTCCATTTGCAGATTATTTTTACTTGTTACAGGCAATTTAGACCTAATTTTTGTTTTTAAATAACTTGAAAAAAGACATTTTTCTGAAATAGTCGGGTGAATGTGGATTGTATTAAGTCTGAAAAGACATTTTTTTAACTGAAAATAAGACAAAAACACTTGATAAGATTTTAGTTTTTTTGCAGTGTTCTGTCTTTGATCTCGGACACTGATGTCAGAATTCTGAGATCAAAGACATAATTTTGAGATCACAGGCAGAAATCAGAGATCAAAGGTGGAATTTTGAAATCAATGATCAGATTTTTGTCTCAAAATTCTGTCTTCGATCTCTCAGAGATTTATCTTAGAGTCCTGAGATCAAAGTCAGAAATTTAAGATCAGGGTTGCGAAGGGGCCGAAAGTTTCTAGTAAATTTCCAAAAAGTTTCCAAAAACTCTCCAAGGGGAATTAAGCTTGGGAAATTTTAAAATATTTTGAATAACTTCATGAAATACTAAATTTATTAAATACTAAAATAGATTACTAAATAAACATCTTGTGCTCTGGGCATCATGCAGAGTGCATGAAGGGAGCATGGCCTCCCTGCAGTCAGCAAAATGCTGCTATGTGGTCAAGGAACAGCAGAGATATTTGAGTGATTTTGCATTAAATCTTGTTGTTTCAGCCGAAGTTATGCAACAACATATGCACTTAAGCTATGTTTAAGTCACTTGTTGTAAACTACCTGTTTATTCCCTTAAATTCCTGTGGAAACTTTGTATATTTTCTTGTTTTAACTTTTGTTGAAATGCTTTTAAACTATGTTTTGTACAGCGTCCTTGGGTGTCTTGAAAGGAGCCTTGAAAAAAAAAATGTTATTATTATTATTATTATTATTATTATTATTATTGTTATTAGAAGTGTGCATTCTGTCTTTGATGTCAGAATTACAAGAGCAAAAAATTCCAAACAGTGATAAAGAAAAAAATTGTTTGGTCCTTCACCCATTTCTATTTTATTCTCATCTTTTTCCTAAAATAAATAAATAAATAAATAAAATCAGAAGTAAACCTAATAAACCAATTAAAACAAGAGGAGCTGTGTTTGACAAACATTGTTTTGACCTAAAATTATATTCTAGAGTTTGACTCATGTCCCATCTGTTAACATGGAGGAGGCGGGGTTTGATCTGTATTGTGGCTGGTCAGCAGGGGGAGCTCTAAACATTTTGGCTTCAGCTTTAGGGAGCTGTCATGTTTCATTTTGTCCATTGTAGAAACACAGTTTGAGGCGAAACTTCTCGGTGGTCAAGGAACTTTCTTATGTCAGTGGTTTCGAAAACTCTTTCCATTAGAAACATCATCAATCTGTGTAAATAAAGAAATCAAACGTACCTTTTCCAACCAGGTGAGACAGAAGGAGTCCTAAACAAAGAGCAGCTGTCCTGAAGTGTCCCTCAGCTGGTCTCCACATCTGGTGACAGGTTTAATCTCAGAGACTCAGAGGAGGTTTCACGCTGACACCAGGAGCACAGGATTCAGAAGTGACGGTCGCCTCACATCACTTTCTCTTTCTATCTCAGCTCAGTTTACAAGCTGAGGGTCTGCAGTAACCTGGTGACGCCGTCACATGATCCAGAAATACTTCAGGAGGAGACTGATCCTCCATATTCTGTGGACACAAACCTGAACTGCCAGCAACAAACCTTTCAAAATAAAAGCCACACAACAGATCCCAGGAATCAGTTTAATATCAGTCAGTGCCAAAAGTTTTCAGAAGATACAGAACAAGTCAAAGACGATCGTACTGACACCGTGCACAAAGAGGAAACACACACTGTACACAGCACAGTTCTACTGAACCTTATTTACATATTCACACATGCTCAGGTGTTCTTCACAGGTAAACACTTTATTCATCTGAATACTGCACACTGAGTCCTGTTACAAACTGAGATCTAAACCCTGACCGTGAAGAAACTCTGTGACGAGCCAGAAGCAAAGAAACGCCTACACCCCTGTGCTCTGTGAGGTTAATCAGAGCGTTCAAAGGAACAATTTTAGGATGTTTTTATGTCTTTTCAAATATAAAGAGTGGGAAACACATGGAGCAAAAGGCTAAGGGTGAATCTGAACCTTGGTGGCCTGTTTTCTACAGTTTTAGTCTCTATACCAGGGTGCAGTAATTCCCCTAAAACTTTTGTTTTCTTTTCATTAAGTTTGAAAAAAGTTTTTTATATACATAACTGTGGGTCCTGTTTGTCTGTGGCTGATTTTGGGGGACAGAAAGAGCAAAATGAGTTTTTCAGTATGAGCCTATTAGCTAACCCTGAAATCTGCCTGGAAGTCAAGCAGAGAAGAAGAGAGGGGGTGGTTGTTGTTTTACAGTAGAAGAAGACGACAGAAGTAGTTGTTATTTAGTGAAGAAGAAGAGAGTGAATATTTTTGTTGTTTGGCATGAAAAAAATTTGCAACGAGAATATTTTATGATGAGGAATGAAAAACATGCATCACAAAAGATCAGGAAGAAATGAAGAGAAACCGGAACAGACAACGGCTAAAAGAAGAGTAAACACTGGTGTAGAGTTTCCAAACTGGGAGTCATCATGAAAAAGTTTGGTCTGAAGGACGACTCTGAAGTTGATTATTTTCAGGTAAAGCTGCAACGTACCGTTGGATCACGTTTCTCTAGCGATGTTTATTCGTTCTGCTTTTTTCATTGTTAATGGTATGGTCGAACAAACGTAAGCCTTTCTATGTTTGAGAGTTTTCTTTTCTCTCTGACAGCCAGAGCTGGATTTGTGCCTCATTATTGAAGGCCAGCTCTGTCAAACAGAACATGAGCTATCAGAGGGTTATGCGGCTGTCATGGAGCTTTCTGCCTGTCGTTCCTCCAGCTACGAGAAACGCCCTGCAGCATCAACACCCATCAACATGATGATCAGAATAAATGATGCCATCTTCAGGATCCCCTTTAATCTGTAAAGGCCTCCATCGGTTATTGATGTGATGTTTTAGCAACAGATGGGCTCATCCTCAAACCTGACACTTGATTTAACTAAAATTCTAATTTCTGCACCTTTAAACTCTATTTTTAATTGTGCATTAGAGCTCCTTTCAAAAAAAGAAGCTTATGCATGTATCTTTATGTTCACCTCCTTCAATATGTGAACGCATACTGACGCTAATGTATTACAAACTGCAGTTCTTTGAGTGTCCACTGGAGGCTGGCTGCAGAAACACCAGAAACCACATACACACCCATTCAAAAATAACTGCACAGAGGACAATTATGTTGATAAGTAAGGTGTTTGAACCCTGGCATGTCCTAAAGATAGTGATATTTTTTAAGAAACCTAGAAATGCAGGGCTGGACCATTCTGGATCAGAGGATGTTAAAGATTCAGTGTTTATTATTTCTTTCTGATGCACGACCAAGAGCCAAAGAACAGAGGTTCATAGTTCTCTGAAGATACTTCAGGGTTTTAGATGTTTCCAGGGTCTTTAAGCAGAATAAACCACTATTTTCAAAGATCCTCTGACACCTTGTTTGATGGTACAGGTATTTGGATGCATTCTGGATGCTGGTGTTACAGCCATGCTGAACTGGGAGGGGACTGAAAGGGGATGAATAAAAATCCAGTTTGTTTGGGAGCTGTTAGTACATAGGTGTAAGAAGTGAGGGTAAACTTTTCTTTGCATGAGGCTCGTGGTGTTGGTGAAGCTCAAACTAAAAGATTCTCCTCAGAAAACTGATCCTGAAGCTCAGACCGACCCGAGGCTCACTGTGAGATTAAAGGTGCTGATTGTACCTGAAGTTTGTGCAGACTCTCCTCCACCCTGAAGACCAAACATCACGTCTAAACTCGGGTTTTCACTGCGCTGTGCTTCTTTTTCTCTTTAAGAATCATCCTTTCCTCAGAGTTTGACTCAGAGTTTGACTCAGAGAGCCTCTCGCTTTGCACGTTTGTGTCTTTGTGCCTGAAACAGACGAAGCGTTCCTTCGCTCCTCTGCAGCCGTGAGGTACAAAACCACGTCACAAAACCAACGAAACAGGTGAACGATCACTGTACAACACGCTTCATATTTTACAGTTCCTTCGAGCCGCTCTCGGCCCGTCGATGTGAAGATCCGTGTGGACGCAGAGTTACTGGATCCCTCTGAACAGACACATGGCGAAGACCATGGCGAAGAGCTGCAGAGGGGAAAACACACAGACAAGAAGAGATGTTACAGCTTCATGTTTCACTCCTTTAAAGATTCTCCTCCTCATATTTGTATTTCTGATTTCAGTTGGTTTTCTGTCAACATCTAAGTTTGGTATTTCTAAGATAATTTATTCTATTTTTTAATTAAATTTTAGTTATTTTTTCTTCTCTTTATTGTCTTATTTGATACTGATTTTATATCTCATTTTCAGTTTATTTTATTTTGTTATTTTTGAATTTTATTCAAACTTTTATTTCCATTTATTTGAACTCTAACTCTTTATAAAATAACTATCCAGATGTTGGATAAAGCTTCTTTTCAGTTTTCTTGGCTGTGTCCTGACACTTCAGTGGATTTTAACCCCAATGAACTCAGTGCCCTGAGTCCCTCAGAAGAATAACACGCTGAAGGATGAGGGATGAAGGATGGGGGATGAAGATGAAGATGAATAATTCAGAGAGTTAAAACAAAGAGTGCGAAAACACCAGACCTACCTCAATCGTCAGCACGATGATGGCGAGAGCTCCAGCCGTGTAAATGTAGGTCTCAAAGTATTCAACCATTGCAGAGTAACAGCCCTGAAAACACACACACACACACACACACACACACACACACACACACACGAGAACCCTCAGTGTACAGAAACTGTTTTATTTTAACTGGTTTATTAAAGAAAAGGACACAGCTGATGTGTGTGTTTGTGTGTGTGTGTGTGTGTGTGTGTGTATGTGTGGGTACCTTGTTGTGTCTGAAGGTGGTGCCGCCGCTCACACACTGCTCCACGCTGATGTAGCTGTTCCTCTGGCAGCAGGACTCAGGGACCATCTGGGCCGGGTTCAGGAGCCGAAACAGACTCTCCTCAAAGTCCTCAGGGCCGCTGACGCCGCAGCAGTCGAACTGAAGACAGGAAACATCATCATCATCATCACCCTGGTCATCAACCTCATTATTATTGTCATCACACTGATCACCACTATCATCATCCTTAACATAACCATCATCATCATCATCATCATCATCATCATCATCATAATTATTATCATCATCATCATCACCATCATCATCATCATCATAATCATAATCATCATCATCATCATCATCGTTACCATCACCATCTCATCAACATTTTTATCATCATCATCATCATCATCACCCTCATCACCGCAATCATCACCATCAACATCTTCATCATCATCTTCATCATCACAATCATCATCATCAACATCGCCTAATTTCTTCTTTATCAATACTGATCACCACCATCATCATCCTTAACATAACCATCTCCATCATCATCTTTGATTATCATCATCATCATCATCATCATCATCATCATCATCATCATCATCATCATCACCATCGTTACCATCATCACCCTTATCCTCATCAACGTTTTTATCATCATCATCATCATTGCCATCATCTCTATCCTCATCTTTATCATCACATTTATCAACATCACCATCTACATCATCATTAATCATCATCATCATCATCATCATCATCATTGTTGTAACCACTCTCATCATCATTAACATCACCATCACCATCTTCATCATCATTGTTAATTAACACCATCATTTACCTTATCATCATTATCATCGTCATCATCATCTCCATCATCATCTTCATCATCACAATTGTCAACATCACTTTCTTCATCATCATCACATCATCATCATCGTGATCACCATCTCCATTGTCATCATTTATCATCATCATCATCATCATCACCAGAGGGTAATACTCACCGTGGTCATGATGGCGTTCCAGGTGGAGGTGAAAACGTCTGTGTTGTTGTGGCCCTGGTAGTGACGCTTGAGGTCCCGGCTGAAATACTCTCTAGTAAGCTGTATTCACACACACATATAAAAATATATCAGTAGTGCCACTTTGTCCACAGGGGGCGCCAAAAACAGCACATACTAAAGTTCCACACAGGAACTTTAAGTTTATTTTTGGGACAGTAACATGAACCCAAATCGTATGACGGAGGATTAGGGCCACAGTAGAACAAAAATCTTAATTAAATTAAATTTTTAGGGATAAAGTCGTTAAGTTTTGAGAAAAATAAACTACATGTACAAGACTGATTGGAAGGTTTAGAGTTTAATATTGTTTTGGCTTTGATACGCTTTGACAGAGATCTGACACTCACGTGTTCCCTGAAGAGGAAGGCGAGGATGGCAGCAGCCAGCTCAGCGAGGAAGATGAAGAGGATAAGCATGAAGAACTGGGAGGACACAAAGACAGAGATCGAGTCACAGCTGAAACTCAAGCTCAGTTACAGTCTCAGGGTTTCTGCAGAGGTTTGCCATGACCATCCTCTCCTCTAGGTGGCAGACTTGTATTTTGTTATTGTTGTCTTTAATGATAAACAATCAGGACTCTGAGGGAGGCTGTGTTTACTAAAGAAGAAAACATGATGCCACGCTCTGTCTCTGTGATGGTGGAAACATGTTTGTGATTTGAACACAGACTCTGAGGTGTTGGAATTTAAAAAACAGAAATAAGAATAAAAACATCTTTCTCTTCTCTTTCTGTGTCTGAATAAAGCTGAGGGATGAGCGTTTGTTGGTCAGACTCACAAACAGCAGCAGACATTTGTTCTCCCTGATGGCTCCGCAGCAGCCCAGGAAGCCCAGCAGGAACAGCATGCCGCCCATGGCCAGGATGACGTAGACGCCCGTAAAGAGCAACGGGTTTGCCGCCACGATCTCCCTGAAGCCCATCGGGTCCACCAGCACCCAGACGCCGACCCCCAGCAGGAAGGAGCCGCCCAGCTGGCACACGGAGGGTTACACACAGATCCCAGATCAGATGGAGAAATGATGCTTTTATCATGCAAAGACCTGATCTCTCTTTACACCTCACTTCCTCTGGATTAAACTCAATCCTGTCGCACCAAAAGTTTAATCTCTGAACTCCAGTTTGAGACGTGATCCTGTCTGAGAGTTTAACTCAACCTGACATGAATTTTAACACACTCTCTGGTTTTTCTTCTTCTGGAATAGAAGTCAGAGTCACTTTGAGTCACACAGCAACTAAAGTTTATATGAAAGTGTTTTTAAAATGTTTTTATTCTTTACATTAAAATCTTTAATGTGTTCAATCTTAGAAATGTTTCCCAGCCAGAAAAAGGAGGGAGAGACTGAAATAATGGGTTTTATTTATGATGCTTGTGATTTTTTGTTTTTGTTGTTGTTGGTTTAAAATAAACCATGGTTATTTTAGTTCCATTTAGATTAAATTACATGTAGAGAGCTCCCTCTGCTGTTTAAGAGGAGTACTGCATTTCATTTCTCATCTCACTAATTCTAACCCTTTCTTTAAACAATCACCAACCTCTATGTTCAAGGAGCATGGGTTACATCCCTAGAATCAGCAAGGTGGTTTAGATTCTTAATATGATAAATAATAAATAAACCCAAGTCAGAGGAAAATGATTTAAATTGCGAAAAAACGTTTTTATATTTTTCTGTTTTGATTTCAAACCGATGCAGAGGTCAGAGAGAGGAAGCTGCACTCACAAAGATGAAGAAGTTGAAGATGAACATGAGGTACTTCATACAGCTGAGGCAGTCCCCCTCCATGGCTGAGCCTCCAGCTGACACCTCCCTGATGCCCTGTGGACACACATACATGAACACACACATATCAGAAAAAAATGAAACACCTTCTTTGATATTAATCTAACTCTCCATTTTTGCCTCTTCATTGACAGAAACATCAAAAATCAGCATCATATAAAGCCCTTAAAAACAACAACAGCTGAAAACAAAGAGCTTTACAGTGAGCTAAAGTAAAAAAAAAAAAGAAGATAGAAACAGATAATATGGACATACAAAAAAGAAAACACATAAAAACAAATCAAAAGCAAATGAGATTTGCAAAGGAACTAAAGCCCTTTTTTCACTGAGTGGTCTGGTTTGGTTCAGTACGGTTTGGCACAGTTTGATACAATTAAGCCTGATTCCGTTTGCGTTTCCACAGCAAACTGTGCCCTCTCCTGGTAGGCGGAGTGTAAGCTGGATGCAGAAAGTCGCAGCTGTTAAACAACAGCGCGACACGGTTACCCCGCTAAAAAATCAAACAAATAAAACAAATGTGACACAGTAAACAAAGAGCACAGATGAAGACATGCAGCATTTCGTCCTCTCTGTGATTGGCATGTAGCCCTTTGATAAAGTGCAATCAAGCTTTGTTTCAGAGAAGTCTGTGTGCCGCCAGGAGAAATGCAGCCACTGTCGGGGTAAGTGACAATTCTACCAACCAATCAACGGTCTGCAATGTTGTAGCTCCACCTTCCGAGAGCGGATTGGTTCAGTCTGGCACCCATACGAAAGGGTCCCAAAACGTGGGACGGCTCGTCTTGGTTATTTGGGCGGCTTTTGAGTGGATCAGTACAGTTTGGTACAGGTCAAAAGAGTAAAGCCTGATCCTTATTGGTGGGCAACATGTAAGCTGGATGCTGATAGCTGCATCAGGTATGCAATAGCATGACACAGTGAACCCAGCTAATAAATCCAACAAAGAAGAAAACACGCTGTTGCATGGATAGTTACGATTCTTTCGACCAATCAATGGACTGCAGAGTTTCTAGCGCTACTTTCTGGGGGTTGGATCGGTGTGTTGGTACCCTCAAGTTAGGATAGTACAGGCTGATAATTTGGGATTTAGTCAAAGGAAATGGGTGCTGTACTGAGATGAGCCAAACTGAACCACTTGGCGGAAACAGGGTTTAAGTCTTGCTGGGGTTGAAAGCTAAAGAATATAACTGTGTGAAGATGAGTTTTAAAAGTGAACAGTGGTCCAAATACTATTACCTCTCTTTCTTTTTCATTACAGTTTGAAAAGTTCAAGGCCAACTAAGATTTATTATCTTCATCATGAAGGGGTCGAACATTCAGCAGCAGCCTGTCAGTTCAGACCATCAGACTATGAAACCTGCTCGCTGACTCGTCCTCACAGACTGTTTGAGTCCCTGAGAGGACACGACTCTGACAGTCTGTCTCTGAGGATCAGCTGACCACCACATGATGCCGAGCATGTGTGAGTGTGTGTGTGAGTGTGCGTGAGTGTGTGTGTGGTATCAGCAGGGGTGTGAAGAGTACCAACTGTGCTCTCGTGGTCCTGCTGGTGTTTACCAGTTAAAGGAACATTCAGCCACCTGTCACCCAGAGGAGACGCTTCGAGAGATGAACATTTCATCAGCGGACGCTCTGCTGAGACATTTCACTGATTCAGTCTGAATAAAACTCCTTAAACTGTCATCTCTGCGACGCACAGAAGGAAAACCTAAAATATCCCTTTAACACCGCGTTTCACCATCTCTTCCTCTTTCTGTCTTTCTGTTAACGTGTGTTTACGTCTGATTCCTGCGCTTTCCACTGAGCTCTTACTCTAGTGAACTAAAGCAGCAAGCCCTCCACTCCCCCTGCAATTAACCACAGGTTTGTGACAGCAGTGCACTCTGGGTAATTGCTGCTTTTATTGGAGAGGTCAGGGTTAATATAATAAGAGTGAGGGTGTGTGTGTGTGAGTGTATGTCTCTATCAGTCAGCCCTGTCCCTGTCAGCTCACAGCGTGCTGATGAATGAGGAGCAGACAAAGAGCTGTCAAAGAACCAAACACGACAATGCGACGAGCGCATCATCAGGCTTTGTGTGGCTGTCACTCTGAACGTGGTTACAGTCACATCTACAGCCGTAATCACAGGCGTCAGGATGAAAACAGCAGGGGGCGACGAGGCGGAGACGACCGTCACAACCACACAACTTTGGAATAAAACCTGTTTGAATATTACCGTTATTAACATCCACCATTCAAGAGACCAGAATCTGGGCTTTTAAGTCAAGCAGTATCACCTGGACTCTTCTACTTCAGAGCCTTACTGTTGTAAATCCTGCAGGATATGCAACTGCAACTTAGATCATTAAACAAGGCTCATGATCAAATATTTCTGAAAGTTTCAGGAGTAAAAAATAAAATGGAAGTCGCCATGCAGATGAGTCAAATGTTAAAAGTCAGCCTTTTTCTGGTTTGTCCTCATTGCCAAAACTGAAATCTTATCACGTGTTTTTGTCTTATTTTGAGTCAAATTGGTCTTATTACACTTGATATGAGCCACATTCAACTTATCAGTCCAGAAAAATGTCTTGTTTCAAGTTGTTCAAAAATATGGTCTGTGTTGATTGAAACACGTGGAAAAAATCTGCCAATGGAACAAGAGAAATTTTCAAGAAAATTTACTTGAAACTAGATTTTTGTCTCAATATAAGTAACTTTTTTCTTGTTCCATTGGCACACTTTTTTTTAACTTGTTACAAGCAATTCAGACCTCATTAACTTAAAATGAGACATTTTTCTGAACTAGTCAGGTGAATGTGGCTCATAATAAGTAAAAAAAAAAACATTTTCTACTGAAAAGAAGACAAAAAACTTGACAAGATTGCAGTTTTCTTGCTCAAGACGTCGTCTGTTACGCCGACGACACACAACTCTACCTTAGCACCTCACCTTCCTCTCAGCTCCCCCCACAGTCCCTGGTCAACTGTCTCCAGGACATTAAAACCTGGATGACAAGCAACCTCCTCAAGCTGAACAGCAGAAAGACAGAGCTCATGGTTGTGGCCCCCAAGCCACTGCTCTGGAAGGTTGGGGATCTCCTCATCAGTGTCGATGGCTGTTCCATCTGCCCAGCCTCTGAGGTCCGCAACCTGAGCATCATTTTTGACCCCTCCCTTTCATTCCTGTCACATATTAAGTCTGTCACTAAATCAGCCTTCCACCATCTCAAAAACTCTCATCCATTCTTTCATTACATCCCGGCTGAACTATTGCAATGGAGTCCTGTTCGGGGTTCCTAGCAAGACCCTGGACAGGCTCCAATATGTGCAAAACTCAGATGCCAGGGTTCTTACTCGCACTAAACCCTGGCACCACATCACCCCCACTCTCATTCACCTCCACTGGCTCCCGGTCAAGTCCCGCATTCACTAAAAGCTCCTCTTACTCACCTACAAGTCCCTTCATGCACTTGCCCCCCAGTACCTGGCTGATCTCCTCCACCCACAGACCACATCCAGGCGCCTACGGTCATCTGACGCCGGTCTCCTCTCCATCCCGCAGACCAAACTTAAAACATTTGGCGACAGAGCCTTTAGTGTGGCTGCCCCCTCCCTCTGGAGCTCTTCCCCCGTAGAAATCCGCAACTCTCCCACTCCGGACTGTTTCAAATCACTTCTCAAAACTCACCCGTTCTCCCTGGCCTTCCCTGTTCAAATCTCATTAGTTTGTCCCCTCTACTGTGGAAAACGACCTTGCGTTCCAAAGGCGCTTTATGAATTTAAGTTATTATTATTATTAATATTATTAAGAGGAAGAGAAAACTACTTAGAAGATGTTTGTTGGACTGAGGTCTACAGAAGATGTTTGTTGGAGGGTCAGGTCTGCAGGAGGTCTACAACTGTGAGATCTAGGCTAGAACTATGGGATCATTATAGATTGAATTAATGAATCCAAATTAATCAATTTCCATAATTCTGAGATCAAGGACAAGAGCTTCAAGAGCTACAGGAATTTAAGGAGCTTTGGGTGATTCAGGTGTTTCAAGAGTGGACTCTTTCAGGTGTTTTAGGAGCAGATACAGGAAAGTGAAGGTGTTTTTCAGGGGGGAGTGTGCTCTTAACAATAGACAGTCCTGCTCTGAATGTGAATCAGAAGACAAGGAAGAAATGAAGGTCTCTGAGGTCAGATGTAATTCCACTTTGATTATCTTAATCCAACACCTGGATGAGTCTCTCTGAAGTGTTTGAGTTGGTTTACTTTCTGCTCAGTGGCTGCAGAGCCGAGGCTGTTGGAGCAGATTTAGTCATTACAATCACTCAGGAACAAGGACCTGAAGAAGGAACCAAGCCCATAAATCAACTTCTGCTCCTTTTTTTAAAGACAGCCAGGATGGATTGAGTTTTTCCAAAAGCCGAGAAACTTCAGGGGAGCAGCAGAGATCCAGAGTTACCTGCTGGTTTAGGTGTGACAACTTCCTGCCTGGAGTAAAAACACCTCAAGGAACCAAAATCAGCCAGAAACCCACATACAGCTGCAGAAAACTGAAGCTGAGCTCGTTTCTCTCAGCAGTTCCTTAACAGGCCTGAGCTGAGGAATATCTGTTGACGCTGATACGATTACTACAGATAAAGAACAAAAACAGGTCTTTATTTAGTCTTTAGAGAGAGGCTGTAGCGTAAAACCAGGGACTGATTGAGCATGTGTGTGTTTGATACCCAGCCTGTTAAATTCTGACCTGATTCCAGCACCAAGAACCGAGTGACCTGTTTTAATTCCTCTCTCCAGGGAAACTATTGATGTCTGTGTGATCGATGAGACAGAGAAAGGCTGGGTACATGTGAGCTTAACTTCCAGAGTTAAATCTGCAGCGTGTTTCAGAGAAGGTTTTAATCTGACCTAAAACTGTTCATGCATGATGCCAACATGAAACAGAGAGAGGGGGAGCAGCAGGCATGTAAATCCATGAAGTCCAGGAACGAAGGCAGCGAAAAGTTATTTTCTGAGTCCATGCTGAGAATGAAACAGACTATGTGTCAAACTGGTTTTACTCAAAGTGACAAAAACATGGATTATAAATTACAGGCTGGGATTCACTAAGAATGGATATCATGTACATATCATGTTCAGATGCACTCAACCCCTGTTGGCAACTAGCGAAATGTACAAACTCTCCACATTTTGCAACACAACACAATCAAACATAAACAATTTAAAACATCAAAACAGATATCTACAAGTGTTTCCTTCAAATTTTGACACAAAATCTCACATTTAGTGGCTTCTTTAGTCCAGCGCTGACTCTAGAGCAGACCTAAGGGGCCAACTCTGAAGCTAACTTCTGGGTAGGGATGGGAACCTTTGACAGTTGAGACGATACGGTGCCAATGCCTGGTACCTGGTAATTGGTATCGGTACTCATCGGTACCAGTTATCAGTGCCTTTGTGTGTTTATGCAGTTGGTGTCATTGAGTAACAAGCACAGGGCATCAAGAGCCAACTCTAGATCTGACTGTAGAGCAAACTCTAGATCTTTGGGTCCAGAGCTATCACAGACTCCAGAGCTGACTCTGCAGCCATATGAGGAGCTGACTCTAGAGCCGACTCTAAAGCTGACTCTAAAGATGACTAAAGGGCAGACTCTAGAGCTGACTCTAGAGCCAACCCTAGAGCCGACTTCAGCTATCTGAGGGGCTGACTCTAGAGTCAACTGTAGAGCCTATCTTAGCTGGCTTCAGTTAATCTCAAAGCCAACTCTACTGCCCACTTTGGAGACGATTTTAGAGCAGACACAAGAGCCAACTTTAAAGCTGACTTAAAAGCTAACTTCAGAGCTGACTCTAGAGCCCATTTCAGAGCCACCTTTAGATCTAGATTTTAGATCTGACTTAGGAGCCAGCTCTAGAGCCAATCTCTGAGTCAACTCCTGAGCCTACTCTTGAAACAACTCTGGAGGCAACTCTAGAGCTGACTCTAGAGGGACGGGATCATTTTCTTTATAGCTGATTTTAAAGCTGACTTGAGAGCAGACTCTGGAGCCAAATCCAGAGTTGACTAGAGCTGATATCAAAGCGGACTTTAGAACTGATTTTAGAGCAGACACTGGAGCCAACTCTACAGACAACTTTAGAGACAACTCTTGAGACAACTTCAGAGCCTCCAAGGTTGTCTTTAGAGCTGATATCAGAGCCAACTTTAGAGCTTATTTTAGAGCTGACTTAAGTGCAGACTACAGCCATCTCTAGAGCCAACTTCATACCCGCCTTAAGAGCTGAATCTAGAGCCGGTTTTAGAGCTGACTCTGGAAATGGTTCTAGAGTCAACTTTTGAGCCGGCTATAGATCCAATTTTGGGGCCAACTTTCAAGCAGACTCTAGATCTGATCTTAGGGTAACCTTTAGGGATGACTTAAGAGCTGAAAGGAGCTCCTCTCAGAAAAATGTTGGCACCGATGTGAGCCTATGTGACACTAATCAAACTGGACTCAGTTGTTTTTTTGTTTAATCTTTCTCTAAGCTCACCCTGACTGTGTGAAATGTGTATTAGTCCTTGTCATACTGCCACCATCTGGCTGATTTACAAATAAAGTTTACTCTCCCTCTCCTCAGGTCTTTACCTCAACAACCATCAAGTTTTCTGTGAGCTGGATGGAAAGTTGTTGAGAAACTAAAAGTACAGAGGGAAGTAATCCTCCCTGCAGCTCATGAAAACCTAAAAGGAGTCCATGTTAAATATCTGGTCGTCTCTAAAGTATCAGGACGTTTGTGGCTGAGTCACGCAGGTCTGCGGGCCGTGAGGTGAGATGACGTGTCTCTCTGAGAGGTGACTGGAGGATGGAGTGGCGTCATGGCGAGTGCTGACTGTGCACACTGGGAGTCGAAGTCATGGCCCAAAAATAGATTTTAACTTCAGAGAGTGAAATATTAAAGACAAAGTCCAACAGGACGCATTGTCAGGGAACACGTCATGGTTGAGTCAGAGCACCAGGTTTTCCAGACGGTTAGTTAGGAGCTCTTAGAAAGGAGGAGGAGGAGGAGGAGGAGGAGGTCACCTTCATCTGCTTTTTATTTAAACTGGGAGCTGATTCAGGGTTAATGAATCTTTAATTAATCTGGATTTTATCGTCATCCTGAGTCAGCAGACTTCAACCGTCTGATCAGCTGCACAGGGCTTGGCTTAATTGCTTCATTAAGAAACACACTCTCAGTTCAGGTACGAGTATAAATATTGTTAACAAAAGTTTCTCAGTGACCTCGAAGGTTATGTGATGATAAATCCACAATCTAATGACCAATCACAGGCTGAGATTCAAACTTGAACAGCTGGCGCACAAAGCAAAACAATAAACTTTAATGGGTCAAACCCATCAAAAAGTTCCTGGGGAAAGTTCCTGCTGTAGAAAGTACCACCTGACATGTGAACCCTGTTGTTGAGCAGCCTTTAAATATGAAACGGTCATAAAGCATCGTACCATAAGTACCTGTTTGAAAACTCTGAGGTTCAGGTGAAGATGGAGACGGACGTCTGTATCCTCCGACTCGGCTCCGCTTTACATCGGCTGAGGAGGAGAAAACAGAAGAAAACAGAGTCAGAGGGCAGCAAACGGACAGCTGAGAGGAAGGTTTAAAGCAGGGATTCATTCTTTCCTGCAGGCATGATCAGGGGCGTATTAAGTCGTTTGGGGGCCCAAGGCAAACCCAGTCAATGGGGCCCTCGATGTCCTTGTAACTCATCTTACTCAGAGCTAGACTGGCCTTCCCTGGGTCCACTGTCTCTTTCTAAGAATCAAGGCGTGAGACAGTGCTAATCTTGTACATGGTAACTTATCGCAACTAAATGCATTTCCTCAAGTTCTGTACTTTAGTTTGATTTTGAAAAAAGTGAATACATAATTTAGTCCACTTTGTCCTGGATTTGAAATCTTTTATGGTCAGTTCACAGCTTATTTGTCCCACAGTGGGGAATTTACAGAGTAACAGTAACAAACAAGAAAGTATAAAGTGAAAAACATTACAATAAGTAAATATTGAAAAAAATAATTTAGTGAAGAGAAAATATGTAAATATCAAGCACAACATAAAACTGGAAAAAGAAATCTACTGAAAGAGGTGATATTTACAGTTACCATAATTTTTGGTACTGATATTTTAAAGTTAATGTATTTTATATGACCCCCTGTCCAGTGAGTTATGTATCCAGAAAAGAGATTTTGTACAATAATGTTTCTCACCAACTCAAAATGTTTGATTTTGAGAAAATTATCCTGTTTCCTGGGCTAGATAAAGTCCTTAAAATCCTAAAAGTCTTATAAGTTTATCTCAGAACTAAGAGCAACATTGTTTTTATTTCCGACTTGGTTGATAATAAGAAAAAAATGGGACAACAAAAGTGTTTTTTACCACTTTCTTCCTGAATCATATTTTCAGATGTGTTGTAACATGGATTAGCCCATTGAATACGAAGGGAGGGGGAGTATCCAAAACCATCATTAAAGATTAAGATTTTTGATGTATTTTGAAGCATGTGAAGTAAGATTTAGAAAAAAGAAATGCCTTTAATTGAAGAGAACTTCATAAATCAGTTTTTAAGAGATGCTTTGGGGGCCCCTGGGAATCTTGGGGCCCCAGGCAACTGCCTGTGTTTGCCTAATTGTAGCTACGCCCCTGGGCATGATGTAAAAGGCTAAACATGCACACCTCTAACTAAACCCTTTAAGTTTACAAACTCATTAAACTGTGTCTCTGCGCACTTTCTTTAATCCTGTAAAGCTTGATTTGCTTTGAAAAAAGGCCATAAAGATAAGGAAGTCTGACTTTCTTATGTTGACTTTTTGTGCAGGTAAAACCAATAGTTTTAATTTTGAGTGACATTTCAGGGAAAATGGTCAAACCTCAGATGCAAAGACAAGTTTTTTTCTGTAAAGATTAAATTCTGAGGACAAAAGAACAGGCTTGGGGGGAAAAAACAGAATGTCAGGACAAAAAAAATCATGAAAAGTAATAATTTTGAGAAACAGAGGTTATAGTTTGAAGAAAGAAATGAAAGTCAAACATTGAAGGTCTGACAAAAAAGAGTCATGGCTATTGGGAAAAAAGTAATTAATTCTGAGAAAAAAAGTCGGATTTTCAAAAAGATGCCAGTCTTATCATTTCTATCCTGACCATCACTCCAAATTTCATGATCTTATTTTCCTCCGTCTTCTCCATCAGCCACAGATATTTTTTTTTACCGATATCTGTCTCTGGTGTTGTGCGATAACTCAGGTCTCTCTCTGCTCTGGTCTCTCCTGATTAAAAGCAAAGATACCTGACCCTGCGGTCCACCTGATGTCCACCTGATGTCCACTTGTTGCCATAGCAGCCTACAGCCTGCAGCTTTAAAGCCGTGATGGACGATTTGTGTTTGTCAGAGCTGAGTTAAAGAACATGAAACAGAGGGAAGCAGAACAGAGAGGAGGGATCGATTGTGTAATGAGAGTGATTCATCGTACTGTCAGGATAACGCTGCGTGAGTTTCTGTGCTCCGTTTCATGATTCATGCTGTTTTTAATGTTCTGACTTAAACTGCGAAGAGAATATGAGACCAAGAGACCAAGCGATGAAGAAATAAAGAGACAAAGAGCCGCTGAAGAGCAAACCTGCTCCCAGTTTGACAACTCCAACCGCAGAAACTAAAATTTTTATTCTGTTGACGCTGAAATGAGACCTGTTAGGTCAGACAGTGCAGAAAGTCACACAGAGGCTGTATGTTTCCAAGAACTGATGCCAACGCCTCAGTTTCTTTGTTCATTACATCTCCCTGAGTCTCACCCTCTCTTCACCCTTTCATCAGCAGCAAGTCTCAGTTTCACTGTAGATGCTACGTTACCCAGGCGCTGCATTAAAAAGCATAATACAAAAAACTGCTCAATAACCTCAGAACTCAAAAAGAGTTCATATTCATGGACAATTACAAAGTGACGTTCACAGTGCCACACAAAAACAGCCAATCAGGAACTCAGAACAGCAAACGTTTGTAAGCCCGAGATTTGACAAAAATGGGTCACAATTTAAGAAAATGTTGAGAATTCTGAGAAAAAAACAATCCTAACTGAAATACAGCTAGAGTTCTTTTGAAAGTGTCAACTTTACATAATAAATACATAAATACAAATAATTAAAAGAAAGGAAGAAACAAAAAAGAAAGCAAAAAGACAGAAAGGCAGAAAGAAAGAAAATAAGAAAGAAAGAAAAACAATTAATAAATAAATAAAAAGGAAAGATACATAAATAAAAAAGGAAAGAAAGAAAGAAAGAAAGAAAGAAAGAAAGAAAGAAAGAAAGAAAGTGAGTGAGAAAAAACAATAAATACATAAATAAAATAGGAAAGAAAAATAAGTAAAAAAGGAAAGAAAGTAAGAAAAACAATAAATAAATAAATAAAAATGGAAAGAAAGAAAGAAAGAAAGAAAGAAAGAAAGAAAGAAAGAAAGAAAGAAAGAAAGAAAGAAAGAAAGAAAAAAGAAAAACAGACAGAAAAGGCTGCTTTTGCAGAAAAAAGTCAGAGATTTAGAGAAAAGAAAAAAAAATACATTTGGGTTTTGACAAAAAACAGTAAGAAATTTAAGAATAAGAATTTGAAAATAGAAAAAAAAGAGTATGAGTTTTAGAGGAAAATTAGGTTAGATTTCCTTTTTTAAAAAGTCTGAATTTTAAGGAAAAACTCAAAATTCTGTAAAAATATTCTTTTCTTTTTTTTTTATAGGAAAAAAGGTCAGAGTTATGAGAAAAGTCACAATTCTGGAAAAATTGATGTTTTTTTCAGGAGGGGGCTCTCAAAGTTTTAAAATAAACTGTGGAACTTCAAGGAATACAATTTAAAAAAAATGGAATATTGAGAAAAAAGTGAAGTAAATGTGATAGAAAAACTGTATTGTATGGAGAAAAAGTCAGAACTCTAGAAAAAGAAGTCCAATGAGCTGAAAACTCTAAACAATCCTCAGATCAGCTCACTGCCTCAGCTGATGTCATTTGCTTTCAGTAAATCAGAGACTTCATTGATGTCCGAGGAAACTTAGGCAGCCGAGCAAAACTGAAGATGAAACCAGGACGAGGACAGAGGCCTGTAAATGACAGGCTTCTACACTTCAACATATTTACAAAGAAAATCTTCAACATCTGACAACAAACATTAATGTACAGCAGAGCATCAGAGCCAGATCCTGAGACTGTAAACACTCAGAATAATGTTTTCTGCAAGTCTGATCACGCCGTCACCTTGTGCACAGTCACAGGCTGCTGCTGATGGCGTCTAACCGTCAAACAGAAGGACGTGACTCAACACGTGTCGACCTTCAAAATGTGTGGACAGCAGCTCGGCCCACACAGACACCAACCTTCACCCACTCAGCCAATCATCAGCTGCAATCTGAGAGAAAACAAAATACACACACACAACAAAACAATAAACACAAATACACTAAAAAGAAACAACACAAAACCCACAAAAACAACTCACAATACAATTACATACAAAAACAAATAAACAAAAAATCAAAAACCACAATAAACAAACAAATAAAAATAAAAAAAAACACACAACAGAAAATACACAAAAACAAAACACAAAAACAAAAAAAAATCTCAGAAAAACACAAAACACAAGAACATACAAGGCACAGAAAAAAAAAACTACAAAAAAAAAATCAGTCAGTTTATTTTATCAGTCAGAACCAAAAGAACTGTCCTCCTGCTAACACAACCCACAGATTGAACCACTACTAGTCTACACGAGGCCCTCACAGGAGGCAGAGTCCTCTCTCTGTGAGTTAGAGAAACATCATCACAGCTGAGAAAATCCAGGAAACATCTGGATCTGGATTTGGAGCAGGTGCAGAGATCCAGCCTGGATCTCAACTCAACCTTTAACGGTCAGGTGTGGTTCTGCAGACCTCTGCAGGATAATAAAACCAAACCCTGAGACTGATGCTGGTGTTTGTAGTCTTCTGATTTAAACTCTTGTCTTGATCTAAAGTTGTTCTCTGGATTCACATTTATTTATACACTCTGATTCTAATTTAAGATCAGATCTGAAACGATTTCATCTCCTTAAAGACTTCTCTCACAGCTTTAGCCAAAGTGTTCACAGAGAGTTTAACACGTCTGACTAACACATGGAGACAAAAGGCCACACCTCCTCCTCCACCTCCTGTTCAGTCACAGGGGTCAAGTCCGGGGTCCCTCTCTCTCAGACCATCTGCTCTTTGATTCACTTTGACTGAATTTAATCTGGTTAACAGGAACCTCTGACAGAGCAGCAGGATGTTGGCGTGATGTGTCCGGGTCGTGTTTGAGGAGAAGACGTCGTGTGAAAGACCATAATTGAATCAACCAATCAGAGAAACAGCCCTCTTCCTTCTTCCTCTTTGTCTGATTTGCTCATTAACACAAATATGTCGTTAGTGTTAAAGCTGTCGGACGGGTGAAGGAAGACTCAACAGGAAAATAAACATCACCTCACCTACATCCAGCTTTGGGTTTTCTTTTCATCTACGCCACAGGACACTGAAAATCTTTCTCTTTAGACTAACCACAGCTCTGTCCACATCGAGGCCAACAGCCAGGAGACACCTCATGTGGCTCCTTTTTAAGAAACCCAAGATACCGGTTTGGACTTAAAGAAAAGATTGTTACAGTAAAGGATCGAGGCCACTGTTTCCACTAATCTGTCTCTTACTTTTTAAAATCTGACCACAGAGTCAGAATCCTGGTGTTGATCTCAGGACTCTAAAACTCTGACTCTAATAGTGAATTCTAGACCCCTACCTTTAATTCTAGAGTCCTGACTCAATAGCAGAACGCTAGAGTCCTGAGTTTAAATTTCAGGGGTCCAAACACTGATATGAAAATTCTACAGTTCAGTCTGATCCAAGAATTCTAGAGTCCTGACTTTGATCTCAGAAATCTAGAATTCTAGAATTCTGAATTTGGTCTAAAATATCAAAAGGATGCACTATAATCTCAGAATTCTGGAGAGCTGACTTTGATTCCAGAATTCAAGAGTCCTGAATTTGATCTAAAACATCTAAACAATTACAATTATATATGAAAATTCTAGAGTTCAGAGTCTGATCCAAGAATTTTTAAATCCAGACCTCCACTGTAAAATTCTAGAGTCCTGAATTTGGGCCAAGAATTTACAGCTCCAGATTTCTGGTCTTAGAATTCTAGAGTTGTGACTTTGAACTCAAAATTCTGGAGTTCTGGAGTTCTGAGTGTGATCTGGGATTCATGAAGTCTTGACTTTGATCTTAGAATTTTATCTTAAAATCTTCAAGTCTACACTTTAATTGTGCATTTCTAGAATTCCATGGTCAAGATTTTTGATCTTAGAATCCTGGAGTTCAGACTTTGTTCTCAGAGTTCTAGCGTTCTCACTTCCTCAACATCTAAAGAACTATAATTAGTTATGAGAATTCTACAGTTCAGAGTCAGATCCAAGAATTCTAGAGTCCAGACTTTGGTCAAGAATTCCACGGTCCAGATTTCTGATCTCAGAATTCTTCAGTCCTGACTTTGATCTTAAAATTCCAGAATCCTGACTTAGTTCTCTGAGTTCTACAGTCCTCACTTCCTAGACATCTAAAGAACTATAAGTAGTTATGAGAATTCTACAGTTCAGAATGCGATCCAAGAATTCTAGATTCTAGACTTAGGTCCAAGAATTCCAGGGTCCAGATTTTTGATCTCAGAATTTTTGAGTTCTGACTTTGATCTTAAAATTCCAGAATCAAGACTTTGTTCCCAGAGTTCTAGAGTTCTCACTTTGATCTTAGACATCTAAAAAATTACAATTAGATATGAGAATTTTACAGTTCAGAGTCCGATCCAAGAATTTTTAGGTCCAGACTTCGGTCCAAGAATTCAAGGGTCCAGATTTCTGATCTAAGAATTCTTGAGCCCTGACTTGGATCTTAGAATATTAGAACTCGGAGAAAAAAATTGAATTCCACAATGAAAGTTTTTAGCATGATTCTTAGAATTCCAATAATGTTAGAATCCTTTAAAAAGAGTCAGAATTCATTTATTTTTTTTAAATTGCTGAACCTCAAAGAGTCTGTTCTTTGCGTTTCTTATCCGTTTCAGAGGTTCATGGATTATACTGGGCTAAGACATGATAGAGCCAGTTTTCAATAAATTTTAGGCATTTTTCATCGAGTTGAGTTTTTGACCTTTAACATAAACTCAGGATGTAATAACTGCATGTTTATGTTGAACCTAGTTTAACTGTGTTCAAACCCCCAGCAGTAAAATCGTCTGTGCACTTTAGCTACAGATTGAGGACGAGAGAAGAGATACAGAGAATCAGAGGCAGAAAGCGCCCTCTGCTGTTAGAAACAGGCTGCAGCTGTCAGCAGATGTCTGCAGCTTCACTCCTGCAGGTCTCTGTTTGACGCCCCCCCACCCCCCTCAGTGACTCTCAGGATGAGACGTAAAGTCTCTGCTGGTCCCTTTGTCCCCCAGAGACACACCGAGGTCCATAAATAGACCAAAGAGGCTCACGTGGACATGAAGAGACATGAAGAGAGGGGACAGATGGACCTGTGGATGTGTCCTCTGAGACTCTACATCAAGGCAGGGAAGGACGAAGAGGAGGAGGAGGAGCAAACACTGAAGCTCATTCAACACCATCATGTCCACATGACTGAGTTTATCTTCTGCAACAGTGTGGGAAACTGCAAGAAAGCTGTTCATTACTCTGCCCTGATAAACTTAGGACAACTCTCTAACATCCTGAAGCACTGACTTTAACCCAATAACCAACAAACACGCAGGAGTTGATATATTTCAGATTCTTTCATGCTGACGAGGATCAAAGTAAGGAGAGGAGCCAGGACACAGATGGCTCTTTCTGCCTCGGCTGGTTTGATCTCAGTGTTTCAGGTGTTCAGTCTGAACCTTAGAAGCTGAAAATGTGTCAAAGTGATGAAATAAAACAAACGTTCACAAAGAAACTTCTCCCTCAGTCTCTGGACAGCAGCTCTGCAGCTCTGAGGAGCAGAAATAATTCATGTGAGGGACGATGTGAGCAATGCTCAGACTCATGAGGTGTGAAAGAAGAAATGAGCAGCAGCCAAATGTCTGTTTGGACTCTGAGCCAGGTGAGATTACACCTTCCCTTGAAATACAGCTGAGACTCAGCAGTCAGACTTTCTAATATGAGGATAAATGTTAAAATCTGATTAACAGCTCTGAATCTTTTTGTATTGTATTAAAGTATGGTGTTGACCCTGTATTAACCTGGTTTTGACGCCAATACCGACAAATCTAACACTGCAAACACTTAATTTGAAAAGCAAAAGAAAGAATTTTGTGATATTGAAGAGAAAAGATAGCAAGAACAAAGTGAAGAAATGATTTAAGTTTAAACAGGAAACATCCTGCTTTCAACAGCACTTTTCACAACTGTCTTTTTTCATACACAACAAATACTTGAACGTTTTGAGTTACTGCTCTGAGTGGGAAAATTGGTACTCGGTGCATGAATTTTGCCAAGATTATAGAGAAATTAGACCTTACAGGATAAAAATGATAATGTAGAAGCTCATTTTTTTTATTTTTTGAATTTTACAACTTCTGTCTTTTGTTGTTCTTGCTCTAATGTCTCATCTGTAAATCAGGTTCTGGTATTGTTAGTGCATTATGATGAGAGCCTGATAACAATAGTGATGAGATAAACTCACTTCCGGTCTTTTTATATGTAGCACAAACAAAGCATCAAAGTTGGCTAATGCCATTTTAAAGATAGCACAGGTCCAAAAGTTATTATTATTTTTTTTTATCATTATTTATTTTTTTATTTTACAGAAATTCAACTTTATATTAACTGAACTTTAAATAGACAAAAATATCCACGAAACTGTGAAAATCATTGTTAAATTCAGACAATTTTGCACTTTTAACGAAAAAAAAAATCGTTGATATTAATTTCATCTGTCATGCATCTTGTACCGTTAGAAATTTAATCTTATTGACTTTTTTTTAACAAAATTTACAAGTCGTGACGTTTTTGAGAATCTACGTTTTTGTTTACAACAGGATTTTAGTTTAAACATTTCAGCCTAAAGTCATCGTTTTACTCCTACAGAAATGTTCGAAAATTAAAAAGATGAACTCATAATTTTAATTTTAGTAGTTTTTTTGGATTGTTTAAACGTCACGTGTTTACCTTAACTCTGCTTCAAAGAGGTCTGTGCAGCAGCTGCAAACAAACCTCTGTCACTCACCGATAGTTGATTTCCTTCCTCCTGAATCTGTCTTTATTTGGCGTTAAAGTGGAGCAGAAAGTCTCCTGATGATGAATTAATCCAACAATCCGCTCTCAGTGAACAGGAGAGCTTCCAGCAGCTTCTCCCCTCTCCCCTGTCTGAGCTCAGTCAGCCGTTAGAGCTCTCGGTCTCTCTCTTCCAAACACAGACGTGAAGCTAACAGGCTAATACAGGCGCAGCTTCCGGTCAGGATTTTCAGAATAAAAGTATGTTACGAAGTTAGAATCAAAATTTGACTCCTGTGCAAGCGGCAATATCCGGTTCAGAAAAATGAAGCCTATGCAGCAATAAATAAATAAATAAATAAATAAACAGACTTTAATGGCATCAAAAGGATTTTTACAGGCTGGTTAAAAAAGTGGCTTGGGTTTAAAATGCCGACTTGGCTATTGGCACACACTGTTTGGAAGTTATTAGGATTGTTTGATTTTTCAATCAGAGACACAGCTCAGGTTCACATAACTGTGAGGCGCCCTGTTACTGTTTAAAAGGAAGTTCATGACCAGTGTGGCTGTTTATAAAAAAATATATATTAAAAAAAAAAAAAAAAAAAAAAAAAAAGATGTGGCTCTGTCTGTGGATTGGCTCCATTTCACAGTATCAGGAACAGACAGGTGACGTTGCGGAGACCTTGGCCTTGTGTCATACAGTGTATGGTTCAAAAGCAGAAAATTAAAATTATAAATAAATAAATAAACATATTTCTATTAATTCTAGTGTACAAAGTGTGGTATTTTCCAAAAATCTATTTTTTTATTTTTATTTTTGTTAAAGCTATTATTCTATTTTGTTATTGCATGCTGCACTTTGTTTATTGTGCTGCTGCTATAACAGAAAAAATCCCCCATGGGTGTGCAATAAAAATATTTTCTTATATTTTTTTCTTATATTAAAATAATAATAATAATTTATTAACTAATGAACACATAAATAAATACATAAATTAATAAACCTAATTTTTCATTCTAGTATTAGTTAGTCTACATTAAAGATAATTTTTTTTAGCATTATTAATATGATTATCTTTATATACTTTTTGCATCTGCTCTAACGTATCACGTTATACTTTACTTTTGCATTTCTATTGATAAAAAAATAGTTATTCATCAACAATATCTACACATTTTATTAACTTTATCAACACGTGCTCACATATACATATGTCAAAATCTGTATAAGTTTGTTTATATAAATGATCGGACAGAAGCTGTTTGAATAATAAGCTTGTATTGTGAAGCCTGTGTAAAAGCCCTTTTCAGTTTGAGCATCAATAGAATGGAGCTACTAGACTCTGTTGTTTACATAAACAAAGATTAGGAAAAAAATTGGTTTTCAACATTTAAAAAAAAGAAGAATCTCATTGTTTCTTTGAGTTACTGATTATCCAGTTGGATGTAATCAATCCTGATCTTAAGAATATGCTCGTAGGCAATCATTTTCCTCAGATGCATTAAATCTGAAGAAATGAACCTAATAACAAAAGCCAAGAAGTATGAAGAGTGGATCTTTTGTTCAAAATATAGATAGTAAAAGGAAAAAGTTTGGTTGATTTTCCACATGAGCACAGTGTTAGTGAGGTTTATCTGATAACCACACTTAGTTAACAAAAGATCAACTGGGTCTGCAGGGACTTTAAACCAGCAGCACAAACACCACGCTACGAGCCCTGAAGGATATTAACGTCTCCTCTCTTTGTTTGCTCTGCACTCAGAGAACTCTGCAGCAGCTCTCTGAAGCATTCACTCGCTCTGACGCTGAAACAGCTGAAGAATATAAAATAAGGCAGGGATAAAAGACATTACACGCTGTCCTCGCTCCTCTGAATCTGTGTTTGCTCTCATTGATGTTACAGATGATGTGAGCACAGCAGCCGTGATGCCTCTGGGCAAGGTGACCTCCTGCTCCATCATTAAAAGCTTTTATAAAGCTCACATACACAGTTTAGTTTAAAGACAGCAACAAAAGTGACCAAATCAGCACAAATGAGAGAAAGTTCAAACAAAAGATCAATGTGAATTGCTTTGCTTTTCATGTGGTTTGATAGCAGAAATGGGCCTGAGTCACTTTTGCACCCATTCAACACAAAAACTACAAAAAACCCAGATCATCCAGAGTGCTTCAGTCTGATTTCTCATCTGTACATGCAGGATTCATCATGATTTTTCTTCTCTTCGTGCATGAAACAGAGGCGTTGATAAAAGCCTGCAGCTCCGTGTTTCTGTGTGTAGGGGTTGAGGATCATCCCACACAGCTCTGCGAGAACAGAACACCTCTGTTCCCTCTGACAGAGGAGAACCATCTGGCTCCAAACCTCCAGGACACCAGAGACCTTCCCTCTTTTCTGCCCCATCAGGAACACCAGGGACACCTCCACCTCCTCCCTGGGTGGTCCACATTTCTCAGGTTTTCACCTCCAGTCAGAGATTTACAGTTTGACTTCCTGCTCTGAGAGGAAAGCTGCAGCGATCAGAGGAGGGGAGGAAGGGTTTTAAATATTGCAGCAGGCTCTTATGGTCTCACAGAGGGAGAGAGAAAGACAGGCACAGCAGGGAAACCTCAACACATCACTAGGGTTTATCTCCGCTTTAAAGATCGGGCGTTGCTCTGAGAATACAAAGGCTGCAGAGGAAAACTCTGAATTTAGATCAAATAGTTTTTAAC
The DNA here is from genome assembly GCF_033239565.1 of Halichoeres trimaculatus. Taxonomy (NCBI): domain Eukaryota; kingdom Metazoa; phylum Chordata; class Actinopteri; order Labriformes; family Labridae; genus Halichoeres; species Halichoeres trimaculatus. Next base: position 6,688,585 of record NW_027437181.1, on the reverse strand, counting down.
AATCATCACCAGGTGTTTTCAGTCTTTGCTGATAGAAATAGTGATGGTTATTTTTTTAATCATATGTAAAAAATGTTTTTACAAGGTGCAAATCCAAACAGCTGCAGCTCCCTGAGTGACCACCAGAGTCTGTCTCCAGCAGTGAGTCAGTCCCCATAGAGCCCCATGTGAAACGTCTCCTCTAAGTTGTTGTGACCTGAGACTGAGCATGCTCCGTCCCTGTGAATTACCTCATCATGTTTCCTGTCACCTGTGCCAGCTGTGTGTTGGTGCTGCAGGTGTCTGATTGTCTGATGACTGTGACATCTTCAGGAGTCACACAGAAACACTACAGCAGGAGGTAGATTTGAGTCTTGGAGTGGCTTTGATTAAAGATGGAAACTCTGCTCTTGAGGAGAAATGTGGAAACTTTCTGTTTTGTTTTTGCTGATTTAACTAGAGGACACAGCAGGGTTCATCTCACACTGTGTGACAAATTTCTGTTTGTTCCTGATTGATTAAAAAGCAGATTCAAAGATGAGTAAACAGAAGTTAAAGCCACATTATTAACCAGCATGATGCCAGCAGGAGCCAACATCGTTTACCCCTGTGATGCTAATAGAAGCTAATGTTTAAGCCACATTATTAACCAATATAATGCTATCAGGAGCTAACATTTTAGCCAAATTATTTGAAAAGATCATGCTAACATAGAAGTAACATTTGGCCACCATTACAATGCAATCAAGAGCTTAAGTTTTGGACCCACTGGTTTACCAATATCATGCTAACAGAAGCTAATGTTTTTGCAAAATTGTTAACCCATTTGTTGCTACAAATGCTAACATTGTTTACTGATATAATACTAATAGAAGCTAAAATTTAAGCCACATTGTTTACCAATTTGATGCAAACTTAAGCTAATGTTGATTACCAGTATGATGTTAACCAATGCTAATCTTTTGGAAACACTGGTTTACCAATATAATGCTAAAAGAAGCTTATGTTTTTGCAAAATTGTTTACCAATACAAAGCTACAGAGGCTAACATTGTTAACTAATATAATACTAATAGAAGCAAATGTTTAACCCACATTGTTCATCAATTTGATGCAAACTTAAGCTAATGTTGATTACAAATATGATATTAACCGATGCTAATTTTTTGGACACACTGGTTTACCATTATAATGCTTACAGAACCTAATGTTTTAGCAGAATTGTCTAGCAATATGATTCTACAGAAGCTAACATTGTTTACTATTATAATACTAATATAAGCCAATGTTTAAGCCACGTTATTGACCATTTTTATGACAACAGAAGCTAACATTTCAGCAGACTGGTTTGAAAATATGATGCTAACAAAAACCAACATTTAGGATTCACTGCCACCAATATGATGCTAACAGAGACTTTTGTTTTTGGCACATTGGTTTGCCATTGCGATGCTAACAGAAGCTAATGTTTAAGAAACCTTATTTAACAAATAATACTTATATAAGAAAATGTTTAAGCCACATTGTTCACCAATATGTCACTAAGAGAAACTTAAGTTTAAGCTACATTTCCCCCATTGTGATCCTTATAGATGTTAATGTCTAAGCCACAGTTTACCAGTTCAACGCTAACAGAAGCTAAGCTAAAAATGATCAGGAGATGAAGTTAGACGAGAAGATCATATCAAACGTTTTTCATCAGAGACAAGAAACAACAGCTGACAGGAAACAGGCTAAACACACACACACACACACACACACACACACACACACACACACACACACACACACACACACACACACACACACACACACACACACACACAGTCCAGAGCAGTGAGGTCATCATGTTAAAGTTAATGTAATTTCTGCTCACAATGAGGAGCGTTAACGTTCAGACAGGAAGTCATTAGTGATGTGTTTATCAGTGTGTGTGTGTGTGTGTGTGTGTGTGTGCGTGTGTGTGTGGTCCTTTCAATCATCAGGATTATAATCTGTCAGATCAAACATAGAGGCTCTCTCCCCTTTCTGTTTTAGTGTGAAGCTGTGTGTCTGTCTCTGATCAGCTGTTCTTTGTTTTCACGTTCGATGGACCTGTTTTCTGATGAGCTTATGACTGATTTATTTCCTGCTCCTCTGAGCTTTCAGCTGGACGCTCGCTGCTCCTCGTCTCTCCTGCGTGAAGACGAGGAAAGATGAGGAGCAGAGCGTGGAGGAGCTCATCTGGAGTTGTAAACAGCCTCAGAGCCTTTCAGGTGTTTCTTGCTCTGGCAGGCGGTGTGTGTGTTTGGTATTCTGTATGAAGAGTGTGAGACCCAGGAGGCCTCCTCCACCTCCACCTCCTCCTCCTCCTCCTTTGCACACAGCTTCATGCTGCAGGACAGTGAACCTGATTTTAATATATCATGATGTCCTTATAAACAAATCATCCAACAGTTTACACTTTATCTACAGCTCTGTGAACGTGGCCACGACCTTTTATTGGTACGGTGCAGGGGACGATTTCTGTGGTTGTACATCTGTGAGAAAATGTTCCTCCTTCTCCTCCTCAGCTGATTTTTTCCCATAGTAAACATTTTCCAGACAGCTATATGGCACCTTCCTGTCAGTCAGCTGAGCTCAGCCTCTGATTGGGCGAGCCTGTGATCATAATTTCTCAAAAAAACTACTGAGTCATAATAACTCCTCTCCTGTTCAGTGTGTTCTAACAGAGAAACTATCTATTCAGAGTAAAATCACATCTTGAATCAAGCTGTAAACGTGATTGTTTCTGCTGTAAAGATTGGCTTTTTGAATAGGTGTGTGTTTGATTCCTGCTGTTTCTGCAGACAGCCTCTAGTGGACACTCAAAGAACTGCAGTTTTTTGCATTTCAGCATCAGCATCATGTCTCACAGCCACAGCTTGCTACCTGTCTTAGAAACTTCTCCTCCTCTCTGTCTTTCTTCATAGATATCTCTTTTTTATTCCTGCTCCAATAAAAACAGGTTGAGACAGAGTTCAGAAGGGACAACACAGATACCATCAATCCTGTGGTGGCTGCTGGTCAGTCAAGGAGGGGAAGCTAATTTTTTTTCCAGCCTACATCATAAATTTGTTTATTTATTTAAACGTAAATTCTACCCTCCGTGCCGGCTTGCTAGCAGCTAGAGCTGCTAAGTGAGACTACGACAGGGCATAAGTCTGAGTGACAGAGGGAGAAGCTCCGCAGCTGTAGCTGTAGCTGCTTATTGGTGAAAAGAGAGATAATCTTTAAACACAACGCTCGTCGTTTTTAAGAAAGGTAAACTCGCTGGGGATCGATAAAGCCTCCTGATCAGTCCAGAACAAGTAAATGTAAAACTCAGAAGATGCTCCGGTGGAGGGTTATACTTCAAGATCGCTGACTGGCTCATTTCACTATCAATCAAAAAGGGATTCGGCCTCAGACAGATCATCCAATCATCATGCAGAAGCCCAGTGTCCAGGCCAGCCCACTGCCTCATAGACCCCCAGAGACACCAAGCGTCCGAGGGCGGGACAAAGCCCGGCGTTTATCCAATGATCGTCCAGTTTCCACAGTGGAACAAACCACTCTACGCTTCCCAGCTGAAGTCAGGAGATGCTGAGCGTCCGACTGTTTAAAAGCGCTGAGACGCTGTGGGGATGAATGAGAAGGAGGTGGAGCCAGTTACCTGTGAAAGGAGCTGATTCTGAACAAAAGATGAAGGAATTCTAGCTCATATTTTGTCAATGAAATGTACACACAGCAGAACATATCACCATGTTTTTTTGGGACATTTTAGGGGAAGCTGAGCTTCCCTTGCAGTCTTAAAGCAATCCCCACAGCATCAATCTGTCACAGATCAGGTCAGCACCAAAAGGATCGCCATGTTTGCCTATTCTGACATGACTTCAGATTTTTTTCCTCACGAATGAAGCAAGATGAGTGCTTGGAACAGAGATCCAAGACTTTGGCAAATGCAGTGAACACACAAAGCAGCAGTGCTAGACTGTACACGGATCTGGTGTATTGGAGGCATGAGGAACAATTCTTTTGACCACTCAACGGACTGCAGTGTTTCTAGCTCCACCTTCTGGGGGTCGGTATTTCTGCCACCCTAACGCTAATCCTCCAAAATGTTTGAGATGGTGCAGACTTTGAAGCTCAGTTTGCATCATAAAGAGACGACTCATATGGTGGCAATGTCCCCTATTCTGTCTGTGGGTCCTTCCTTCCTTCCTTCCTACCTGAGAGACTGTGGACTGAAAAGAAAGTGAAACAGTGTAGATCATGGCACCATCTATACACAGCCTGATTAGAACAATAACTTTATTTTTCTGTTTTCTAACGAGCTTTAAACATTTTGATCTTGTGTTGTACACTTAGAAGCTTAAAGACAGCAGATAATATTAAAGGAGTGTAAATATTATGAGCTGTGAAGCGTCTGACTGACTCTGTTACTATCCCATGAACACATGATGCTACAAACCTGCACAAAGAGGACTGATGAACTGTGGGTGGTGTGTGTGTGTGTGTGTGTGTGAGAGAGAGTTTTGGCAGAGATCTCTGAACATTTTGCTGCAGGCTACAGTTGGAGGTGTGTGTGTTTGTGTGTGTGGGAGAGTCACTGTGTTTCTAGAAACAGAATGAATCTGCATCTGATTGTGTCCATGTCATTGTGTGTGTGTGTGTGTGTGTGTGTGTGTGTGTGTGTGTGTGTGTGTGTGTGTGTGTGTGTGTGTGTGATGGAGAACAAGCTGTTGTTGTTACTCTCAGAGCCATACAAACCTCAGATTTGTTTTATTTTGGATTTTTAAACCAGATAATAAAAAGCAGTTTTCTGACAAACATTAAAGAATGGGTCACCTCTCTGTTTCATTATTTTCTGTTTTCTTTTTCAACAATATAGAAGAAGAATATGATGGTTCATTCATGTAAATCAAATCTTTGAAAGCGGACTGTTTCTTCTTGTCTCCACTTCTGACGGAGCTTCTGTTGGAGGATGCCGCCCTCTGGTGGTCTGGGCATTACCTGCAGTTAAGCCTTTTTGCTTTATTCATTCAATCTCAAGTTTTCATGCAAGATCAACAATGGTTGGAATCAAATCTCTACAGACTGAACCTTTAATATTTATGTATAACCTAAAATCTGCACTGAGCTCTTCTCTCGTTAGTAAAAACCAGCAGACAGATAGACAGAGTGTGTGTGTGTGTGTGTGTTGTAATGGGTTTATTGACAAAATGAAACAAACTGAATGTTGTGAGTTCACACACATTTATCCAGCTCTAGCAGAAGTTTTTCCAGTCACAAAAATCGTCTCATGAACTATAACAGCGGTTAGAGGAGACGGACTGTACAGAGACTAACGGGACGGTGGGTTTGTACATCATAAAAACAGGACTCAAAGTTAAAACTGTACGTAAATAAAGTTCTGGTATAAACACGTGAAGAACAGAAATACCTCTCCTCCTGAATAATCTTTGTTTTTCCCTCTCTTCTGTTTTTAGTGGTTAAAGGAACTTGGACACACGGCAGCTCTCGGGTTAAAGAGGCTAAAAAACTAAAAGTCTCGTTTTCACTGTAAAGACAAACTGAGTACCATCAAAAGGTTCCTCATTAGTACCTCACTAAGATTATTCTGTTATTACCTGAACTAAACCCACAAACTTTAAAACAGAGAGACCAGCTGCTCGACTGGATTTAACTTCACAAAAAGAAAAGACTAAAATTATATACAGTACTAAAAACATCTCACAAGAACTCAAAACGCTGGTATATAAAAATAAAAAACACATTATTCCAGTTTTCTAAATGAACTTAAAGAGGATTCAGATGTTTAAGGGAAGTTATGAAACGCTGACGTACCTGAACCTTTAGTTATTCCTCTTTATCGCTAACAGATTTTCAGCTTCGCTCTAAAGTGCTCCAAAGAAACTGGGCTGACGGTAAAAACACGACGGGACAAGTGCCTCAGAGAGAACGATCCAATAAAATATATAAAGCAGACGCACATTATTTTACATTTAGGCAAACTGTGTCACCGAATACAGGATGGGTAAAAAAAAACAAACATCATTTTACTGTTCCCCTCTACATCTCCTTCTGTCTGCGCTCAGCTTCAGTACTTCGGCACTTTGGTGTAATCCTCCGTGTGCACATTTCTGCACAGACACAGAGACAGGATCATGGCCAGCAGCTGAAAACAAACAGAGACAGGTGTCAGAGCATTCAGACCTTCAAAATATCCCAGACACTAAAATATTTAACTTGTTACCACATTTAAAAAAACCTTTAAGGGACTGTGAGGAGGATCTGTTTGAATTGGATTGCAGTGACACCTTTGGCCCAGCAGTCACCAGCACTGTCGTGAAGACGTCACTCTTATCAAGGTGTGTGTTTGTTTTGGAAATGAATGGGGATCTGATCTTCTTTTTAACTCTACTTTTTTTTTGTTCAAGAAAACTTTTGACCAGTTACAATGTAAAAAGGTCTTAACCACTTTTTTTCTTTAAAACCACTTTATATCTTTCAAACATTTTAAAAATACTTTTTTTTTAAGATTTCACACCTTTTTAGAATTAAAAAGCATTTTATTAAAATTGTATGTATTTCAAGCATAACTATTCTAATCGACTTAAACATCTTTGATGTAAAAAGATTTTTTGATCTTTATGTACCAAAATCATTGAAATCTAAAAATTATTGTTTTTTTCATCATTCTATATTTTTTTTTTACATTTTTTAAATATTTATTTTTCAAATTTTATTAATTTCATTATTTATCAAATCATTTAAATCTTATTTTTTCTGAAACATTAATTAAATCTGAATTTTTGAAATTTTATAAAAACAGTGATATAAAATTATAAACAGACTGTGAAGATGAAATCAGAGCAAGTTAAAGAATGTGCTATGGTACCTCCAGGAAAGCGACTCCGAGGCAGATCCCCAGAACGACCCCAATGTTTGTGAGCAGCCAGCTCTCCACGCTGTCAGCGCAGCCCTACACACACACACACACACAAACACACACCCAAGGGTTAATGACACAGCCTCAGTGAACAGAGAGTGTGTCCGGAGAACAGGACAGGATGGGACAGGAGGTCTTACTGTATCATAGACGGGCCAGTCGGGCGTCTGAGCCTCACAGAAACCGCTGTCGGAGAAGTTTCCGGAGGACAGAGAGATGTTCTGACAGGAGCAGGGGAAGAGAAGCTGAGAGCTGTTCACGATGACCATGTTCCCGCTCCAATCCATGCGACCACTCCACCCACAGCACTCCATCTACAGGACGAAGAGGTGGAGAGATTTTAGTTTGTCTGAAACTTCTTCATATGAGGGCTCAATTGTTCATCAGTTCAGCTCACCATCGTTATAAAAACTGCGTTAAAAAATGCTCACTGACTGCTCTCCACAGGCTGAAACGGGCAACTGCAATTCTTTTTTAGTCCCTATTGGCTGATCTGGTGCATGAGGTGCTTTTCAACTGCAGGAACCAGGGCCTAAATGTAGTTCCTGAGTAGTTTATCCCCCCTAAAAACTTCCTGCTCAGGTAAATGGGCAACTACTTTTCAGATGTCCAGGAACTTTGGGGGTAGATCAAGGAAGCATTTAGCTCCTGCAAGAGCAGTTCCTGGAACTTGAAGTTAAAAAAGACCAATTCCTCACACTTACGTAACCAAACCTACACTGATTTGAACTTTCTGGCGTCCTCTTAAACTCCAGGGTGGATGTAACTCAGCATGAACTCAGGAGTTTAGTTCCCCCAAAATCTGAGCTGGGGTCAGACTGTTTACTCACATTCCTCTGGATGAAGTCCCACGCCTGCTCCGTGGTCGAGTTGTTCCCGGGGTAGTTATCCAGAACTTTAGAGACGATCTTCGACATTTCTGTGTTCACCTGGAGGAAAAGAAATCAGGGTTAATGAAACATGAATCACATGAAGACGATCCGATCAGTGACGCAGATAGAGTCTGTTTCTGGAGGTTTGGAGCACGAACCAAACATTCATCCTGCGGCTCAGACGTCTGCACAAACTGAGAAGAAAGTCAGGAGTGTGTCCTGAACATGCAGCTTGTTCATCTGCTCCAAAACACGCAAACCAAGGACACTGAAGAGTCTCTCCTAATGTCGTCCTTTCTGTCATCAAATAGCAGCTTTGTCATGTGTTTGAAGCAGTCATCTCTCGGCAGAATCAAAACAGAAACTATGTAGCACATCTCGTCCAAATCTGCAGCTCAGAGGAGACGCTGAGCCGCAGACAACTTGGGACAGACAGACAGAGAGGAATGCAGTCAGTCTGGATCCTCAGACAACAACAGAGTCCTCAACTGGGACAGGATGAACTGATTCTCCTCTTTAGTCTGGTTTCACATCCAGAGAGAGCTAAATCCTGAAACCAAAACACTAAAAACACATTAAGACCCCTCTCTTTATTCTCCAGCAGCTATAAAAAAAATCCAATCAGTGTCTGTGAATGGCCACTAGAGGGAGCTGTAGCACCAAACTCTGCAGGTTGAAGGGATTTGTTAGTGTCTCTTCATCAGACATTGTCGTCTGTTTGAGGTAAACTCAAAGCGTCCTCTGTATCTCTGATGCTCACACTCCACGTCCTGACGGCGTGTAGTGACACATCCTGGGCGTGTCCGCGACCAATCAGAGGTTTGAGGTGTATCATTAACAGGTGTGCAGTAAATGTTCACATTCCTTTCATCAGAATCACTCCAAACACCAACAAGAGGAGAAACCCAAACCGTGCTCCTGCGCTGAATGAGGAAGTGACATCACTCACCAAATCCTTCTGGAAGTAGATGAGCGCGCCGGCTGCGATCTGGGCGATGAGGATGATGAGGAGGCAGGCGAAGTACTGAGGAGGGACACACAGGGAGTAGAAAGAGAGACTTAAGAAGCAGTTCAGGTGATCGTAATAAAACTGACTCTAACCATCAGACCTGTTCACACTCTGTAAACACAAAGACCGTCCTCACCAGGCCCAGCAGACAGCGGATCTCAGAAATGGCTCCGAAACATCCGAGGAAAGCCATGAGCATCGAGAAGGCTCCGACGCCGATGAGGATGTAGCACGCCACCTTCACACCTGGGGAGTTATCTGACAGGAAACGACAGAGAGGACAGAGAGGACAGATCAGACACAGACAGCATGTCAGGACAACATAAATTTTACTCTAAAGCTTCGCAACCTGCAACATTTCAGATTCAGATACCAGAGAGGATGGTCTGATGACTTCCTGACCAAAAACAGGACGGAAAAAAAAGCTGTGTGATGTAAAGGCTTTGTTAGTATTAATGTCCAGGAGGAGCGGCTGCACTTTGCTTCATAAAACATTCTGATTACAGAGGAATCAATGAAAAATTGGTCTTTTTCTCAACCTTCCTATTCCTTTGATCTAATTCTCATTCTGTTTTGTTCTTTGGCTCTCATCTTATTCTGTCAGTTTGATCTCAGTTTATCTCAGAATAAGTTATGATCTTATTCTGTCAATTTGTTCTCATTCTCTCATTCTATTTTTTGATCTACTTCTACCTCATTCTGTTGTTCTATATTTTAATCTCATTTTCTATCTTATTGTATTTTTAATTCTCATTCCATTGCTTTGGTCTCATTCAATATTATTCTATGTTTTTGATCTTATTCTGTCTCATTCTATCTAAGTCATGGCCCAGATCTCATTTTTAGTTTTAATCTAATTTTATGATGTTAATCTCATACTATTGTATTAATCTCATTCTATCTCATTCTATTTCTTTGATCTCATTCTACACTTTCATCTTATTCTGTCTGTTTGGTCCCATTTGATCTCATAATAAGTTATGATTATATTTTGTCAATTTGATCTCATCCTATCTCATTGTATATTTTTTACTCATTCTACCTCATTCTATATTTTGATCTCATTCTCTACCTCATTCTATATTTGGATCTCATTCAATGGCTTTGGTCTCATTTAATATTATTCTATGTTTCTGATCATATTTTGTCTCATTCTATCTTGATTATGGCCCAGATCTCATTCTTTGTTTTGATCTCATTTTATGGTTTTAATATTAATTTATCTCATTCTATCACTTTGATCTCATTCTACCTCTGGTCTCATTCCACATTATTCTGTCGTTGTACATTTGATGTCACACGATCTCATTCTAAGTTCTTGATCCCATCCTATCCCATTTTATGGCTTTGAGCTCAATCTGTCTCATTCTATCTCAGTTATGATAATATTAATAATAATAATAATAATAACTTTATTTGTATATGACATTTTAAAAACAGAGGTGTACAAAGTGCTTTGGCAGCCGGAACAATCACAAGCATCGAACATGGAACACAAGCTTCGACCCATATGGACCCAAACATGGGCAGAGCATGAGGGCATGAGGGCATGAGAGCATGAGGACCAAGATAAAAGCTAAAAACATTAATCAACCAGAAAATAAAATGAAAATAAAATAAAATAAAAGGCAATAAAAGGAGTTGGGAGCAGGTCTAAAAAGACAATGTTAAGAGTGCTAATAGAATAAAACTATGAAATAATAATAAAAGCGATGATAAAGTAATGAAAGAGAAATAAAACAGTAAAACCAAGACGAGATAGAAATAAAAAGAGATACAAGATAAAAGACAAGATATGACCCTGATCTCATTCTGTGTTTTGATCTCATTCTATGGCTTTTATTGCATTGTATCTTATTTTGTTGCTTCAAACTACTTAATTTTCTTTAAATAATACTTTTTTTAACCCCCTACCATATTATTAATCTCATTCAATGTCTGTTATCATTTGTGAGCATCGTTAATTATATTAAGGTAATGAAGGATGATGGATGCACCTCTATCAGGTATTGAATGAATTTTGTTAGGCCCCTCCCACCTCTCCAGCTCCTCTGTCTCTAAGAAAATGATGCTTATCCCAAAACACCAAACTTGAGAAGTCAAACAGGATTTTGACTTCAACATGCCACCTAAAGAGCAGCTCGTAGGATCTGCTGGACGCTGTGGAGTCTGAAGCCAGAGACTCGTCAGTGAAACAGTCTGAACTCTCCAAACTTCAGAAAAGTGAAACCAGACGTCTGCTCCAGCACAGCGACACGTCAGCTCCTGAAGAACGAGAGAAATCAGAAGCAAATGTTTGTCCTCTGGATCCCTCTGATCCTGTGAGTGATCAGGGTCCAATGTAACACAGGAAGCTGGATTCAGTGGCAGATCTAGTTTAATCCCAGGTTGGGATTCTGAGGGGGACTCGGGGGAGAACAGGTATCAGATTTCATCTGATTCACTACACCCCGTCTGAAACCAGCAGCCTGAGGACACACGTCAGCCTGTCCATGTCTGCCAAAGCTTGGCACCGTTTCTAAGACCGACCTGCTTTCCTCACAGGGTCCTCATGGCCTCAAGACATCATGGGGTACCCTAAGGGGTTCAGCAAACCAGGGCATGCAGCTCCAAACAAAAACTGAGAAAACTTGGAGAGTTCATGAAGGAAAACTAGGCTGAAGAGGGAGAAGGGGGGGTGGGGAAAAGTGTAAAACTGTACTCAGTTTGGATCCATCTCTCTGAGCCTGTTATAAACAGTGAGGCATTTTTTCTAACAACTGTGGACTTGATTTCTCCTCCAGACTCTCTAAAGCCTGGACCAGGTTCAGACTAAAGGGATCTGAGGCTCCCAGAGTCCATGGAGGTTTGGTTTGAGGACCCCTGTTTGAGGAGATGTTTGGTCCAGACAGATGACTCATCAGGGAGACCTCAGATTCATGTAGAGAGCTGGAGCTTTAAGAATCAACATGAACAAAGTCTCAGTCCTGACAGGAAGTCCTCCTCTCGGTTTGAGGACATTAGCCTACAGTTTACACACCTGAACCAGCAGGTGGCTCTATGTCTCTGCTGCTCTCCAGAAGTTTCTCCACCTTTCCCTTCAGTTTACTGAGTCACCTGTGTGAACTTCAGCTCATCAAGGAGGGAAGCACTGAGGTTCATTCAACACAAGTTTCACAGAATAATGTGAAGCGGAGGATTACATGATAGTAGTGGAGGGTAAAAATATTTATGAATCGATGCATCGAAATATTTCCCCTATTTCCAGCAAATCCCCTGAATCGATTCATCTCCCAGCAAATGGGGGAGTGTGCATGTTATTCTCGTTGTGTGGACGAGGGCCACAAGAGACAAACAACATAAAAATGGCATAAAGCCAGATTCTTCAGCTTTAAAGTCTGATGTTTGGATTGTTTTATTGCTCTAAAAGGTGAGTTTACATACCACATATGTTCACATTGAGCGTGAAAATCGATAATCAGAGCATTTAAATCAAATCCAATCAAATTGAATCAAATCAAAATCGAATCACAACCTAAAGAATCGAATCGAATCATGAGGTTCTTAGCAATACCTAGCCTTACGTGATAAAATAAATTCTAAAAGATTTTAAAAAACAAAGTTGCAAAGAGATTAAATCCATATTATAACTTTAAACTTTGATTTCAAAACATAAAAACTTTATTTTTGTGACAAGATAAAAATTGTAATATCGTTACTTAACGACTTCAATCTCACAACCTCTTGACTTGAAACTTGTTTCATTACAACTTTCAGCTTGTCACATTGCAACTTAAATCTCATAAGATTACGGCTTTAATCTTCTTACATTGCAACTTAAATCTTGTAATATACCGACTTTAATCTTATCACATTACGTCTTAAATCTCGTAACCTTGTGACTTGAGTCTAGTTTCATTTCGACTTTCATCTTGTCACTTTTAGACTTTGATCTTATAAGATTACGACTTTGTTCTTGTTACATTACAACTTAAATCTCATAAAATAATGACTTTCATCTTGTTACTGAACGACTTAAAAGTCCCATATTATGCAAAAATCACTTTGAGTCTTTTAGTGAAATTTGTGTGTCTTTGGCTTTCCTCCCAGCCCAAAAAATGTGATATTTAATGACAAAACCTGAACTTAGTAGTGCTTGTGAAAGTAAAATCCTGACCTAAAACGAGCCGTTTGGATTTTGGGGATTTGCCGACATCACTGATTCCCTTTTTTAACCTATCAAAAGCAAGTCTGACCTGATTGGTCCACCGAAGTAGATACCCCTGCACCCTCTCCCCGCCCACTCCCCTCACACTGCTGGAGAGAAGAGCCATCACTGCTCTGTTTTTGGCTGTAAACAGCCACATAGTTCCATGCACAAGCTTCCCATCTCGGAATAAGACAAGACTAAGTGGCTAGAATTCATTTATGAGGGAAATGTGCCAGCTACATTCAGTTAAACTGTGCATGTGTGTGATAGTCACTTCACAACTGCTTTTCCAACTTTGGAAAGTCCAACAGAGGGCTAGCTAATAGACTGGTCCTGAATCCAGGCGCATTACCAACCATCCTCCAACAAACCATTCTGAGCAGAGGGGCTATGAGAGCCTGGAAACAATGCTGCTGTGCTTGATTTATTGGCTTTTTGGACCAAAACATGTTACTACCATTTCATGAAGACATCAATGATCCATATCAAACTGCAGAAAAGGAGCAGAATATGGGACCTTTAAATCTCGTAGCCTTGTGACTTGAGTCTCCTTCTTACTTTAAGACTTTCGTTGTGTAACTTTCAGACCTGTAATATCATAAAGTTACAATTTTAATCTTGTTATATCACAACTTTAATCTTGTAACATTGCATTTTAAACCTCATGATAAATGACTTCACCTTGATTCATTATAAATTAAATCTTGAAACATTACAACTTTATTTTTGTAACAAGATAAAAGTTTCAAGTTCAAAGTTGTAAAGTTTTTAGATTGAAATTGGTAAAAAGTGAATCAAAATATTTTAAAGTTAAAATCAAAGGGTCAAGAGATTTAAGTTGGAAATAACAGAATAACCTCTGATGAAAGGAAAATTATGTTTTTACGTTATAAGACTAAAGTGATAGAGATTTAAGTCCTAATGTGAGAAGATTGCACGCTGAATATTATGAAATTATAACAATTAATTAAGACACTAAAACCCAAAGCTGAAGGGAATAAAGTGATTTATGAGACTGAAAAAAAAGTTGTAATAGGATGAGATGTAAGTAGAATATTTGTGAAAAGAGAGATATCATAACTTTTTTCTCATCGTGGTACAACTTTGATCTGAAACTTTTAATGTTGCTTTCTATTGTGGCTCTAATTCTTCATGTTAGCGTCCATCAACCTCTGCTGTGACATCATCAAAGATCACATGACGTGGTCCACGCTCCCTCTGACACACTGCTGAGTGTGAGTCAGATTACAGACAGAAGAATATCCAAAGTTTCTGAGATGAAACACTTCTGTCCTCTCACTCCATCAGCAGCTGATTTCATCCCTCACACACATCATCGATTCAGCCTCAAAAACCTCTGTGATCATCTCTGCCAGCTAATAACACACACTCACACACACCACACACACTCTCTCTGACATGTTCCATTGCGCATCAATACGTCTCATTTATGTTCAGACACAAAGCTAATGTGTCCACCGTGAGTTTAACCCGCCGTGCCGCGTCGTTTGTGCCGTATGACGCATTCCTGACAACCAGCAAGTCCTGCACTCACGCTATCTCTCTGACCACTGCCTGACTGTGTGTGTGTGTGTGTGTGTGTGTGTGTGTGTGTGTGTGTGTGGTGATGAGTAAGGCGGTGAGCGCACTGGGCTGATGTGATGCATGTTGATGCTGGACGGAGCAGAAAGAGCCCAGTGTGTGAGGGAGGACACCTGCAGGGAGGGACAAACGTCCTCAGTGACGCTCCCTCTCACACACAGACACACACGCACACACAGACTGAGCTGCTGTAGTGAGAGACAGTCAGAGAGTGTGTGTGTGTTTGTCTTTGTGTGTGGACACTTGTAGAGTCGTCTCTGTCTCGCTCACAGCCCGCCTCTCTTTATTCTCTGCAGATAAACTCAGACTGTCACTGATTCAGACCAAACTTCACACACGCTCAGACAAATCTACTTTATTTCTTTGAGTGAGGCCGGCTGAGGTCAACGTGAGGTTAATACGAGACGCTCTGATATCCAAAATGTTTAACCATCAGCTCACTCTGACTTCTTGTGGAAGTTTTACCAGATCAGCTAAGCTCCACATTTCTAGAGTTTTTCTGCAAGATTAAAACTAAAAATAGAAAAGTTTAAACATCTCAAAGAGGGAGTGTGCTTTCTTTACCCTTTATTTGGTCCCCATCCCTCAAGCAAACTCTTATTTCAGCCTCTGCTTAAAACACTATGTGTTAGCTGCTGTCTCTTTAAGGCTCACCGTTCCACAAACCCCCTTAACACTGATTGGCCAGCCCTCTGGAGACCTGTCGGGGAGGCGGGGCTATGAACACACCTCGTTGTTTGAGGCCCAGTATTCTTCCACGAGTATTCTAGTATTCTTACTGAAATGGGGTTAGGGATGGGAATCGAAAACCGGTTCCTGTTGAGAATCGATAAGAAATGTTTCAATCCATCGATATCGTTAGCCTTTGTGCATAACGATTCCCTCATCAATTCTTTACATTATGACGGAGCCACCGGGCCTTACGTCAACTAGTCTGCTGCAGCTATCTTAGCTTAGCAGTTAGATAACTTTTCCCAAGAAAACTCTGATTCAGGATTTTCAGCTTGAAGTTTCACTGAGGAACTGACTTCATAAAGAAATGCACATTACTCTCTCTCAGGAGATTCATATTCAGTACATACAACATGGTATAAATTAGCTTATTTACCAAAATAACAAAACAGCACAAGCTTAATGCGTATATGGGAAACTGCATTGATATGCTAGCAGTTAGCATACATCAGTTAAACTTCAGCTTTAGAATAGAATTTCAACTTTCATCATAGAAACATATCACATCAACTCTTTGTAAAAAAAAAATCTGAGAATTTCAAATGTCAAAAGCTAACAGGAAATTGAAAGGCTCATGGCTGACTTCATAACCACGGAAAGCTTCCAAACAACTTAAACCATTGCTATAACCACTTTGAGACACTAGATGGCCTACTTGAATTATTAATATAATACAACACAGTACATCAACGTCACATTGTGTGCAATTTTTACCTGTTTCTGTATAATTATGCCAAGAAATATTCAGACTCAGGGACCAATTACATTTTGTTCACTTACAGTATTAACTCAATTAAATGTTGTCAACACAGAAAACCTGTAAAGCTACTTTTTGTACCAAGAAAATTCACAACAGGAACTGATAAGGGAATCAATAAAGAATCAGATCAATAAGCAGAATCGATAAGGGCATCGGCATTAACAAAATCTTATCAATTCCCATCCCTAATAGGGGTGGAAGAAAAAAATTGAAATATGATATATCAGGGTTTTTTCTTTGACAATATCAAAATGTGGACTCTGTCATTTTTTTTCCTTTCTTCAAATTCAAATTCTTCATTTCAGTCTTTGTTTATAAACTGGATTACCTTTTTTCACCAGCAGGGGGTGAAATGTTTCTCTCTGACTCACGTGATGTGCATTTTATGGGGAAATATGTCTTCTAAAATATAGTCTGTGGACATTTTCATCATTATTTAACTTTTTTTTTCAATGCTCTGGTGTTAAAAAAGCAAACTAAAAATCGTAAAAATCAAAGAATCACAATTTAAATCGGATCAGCACCCAAAACATCGTATCATAATCAGATCAAAGAAAAGCATATTGTACCAGCCCTATTCCTATGTGAAGGCAGAATACCTTGTTTAAAGTCAAACGTTCTTTTATCACAGAAGCTAGCTAGCCCTTATATAGCTGTTATAAAATGTTATCTAAGGGGTTTACTTTGAAGTTTCTGCAGCCAAAGAAGCAACAATAAATAACAAACATGTTCACCCTGCAACACGAAACCAACTGAAGACATGCAAAGTGTCAGGGAAAGCACCGTCAACCACATTTGACCAGTTTTTCTGTTTCAGTATCCTGATTAAGCGAAGCTAAACTTCCAACAGCCGGTGAACGCCCCTATGTTTACATCAGCCTGTTACACAGAGCGCTGATGGCAGGCGTCTCTTTCAGCCAACAACATTCCTTCAGAGTTTGTCACTAACAGACCTGATAAATAATAAGATCCTTGTTCCAGGTGTGCCGTCTGTCATCACACACAAACACAGACACATGCACTTGAAAAGAAACACACGTGTTTGTAGCGTGCATTGGAGTGAGGTGAAGGTTTCTTCTGTAATCACGGCCTGTGGCTGGTCTTATCCCCAAACAACACATGAGATATGAGAGCAGCTAAAAGTGCATAAAACACATATATAGGAGAATGAGAAACAGGCACTTACTGAGGACGGCGATGAAGCTCTGATTGTCCAGGAGGAGGAAAAGTCCAAACCCCAGGATGAGGCTCCCACATAGCTGAAAAACACACCAACACACACACACCAGCAGGGATTAATCAAAGAGATAAATATGCTTAAAGTTTACTTTCATGAAAAAATAACCAAAAACTGCAGCTCCCTGAGTGTCCACTAGAGCCTGTCTCCAGCAGTGAGTCAGTCCCATAGAGCTCCATGTTATCCATTAATCTGCTCTATGAGTTTAACAGGATTAAAAAAATCAAAGTACTTCAAGATGAAGGAAACAAAAGCTGTGATTAATCCCTGTCAACTATTCAAATTCAGGGATTTATCATGATTTAATAACTTGGCAGCTGTTGACTAAAGATAATCCAAGTTTAGAAATAAATATAGCACGTGGATTGAGATGTCTAAAGATTTGAGTGACTGATCATCCCTGGGAGAATAAGGTAGAAGTAAAATATAAAATAACTCAGTGACTTTTTATGTTTTTCTTCCACATATCAGTTCCTCAAAAGCTCTTAACTTCAGCTCAGAGATTTCAGGAATCAGGAGGGAGGAAACGAAAGCAAGTCACTGAACAAACTGGGTCACAAAGACTTCATCTGCTCTGTGATTAACACAGAAAACGTGAGAAAACCAGGGATTAAAACTGAACTCTGCTGTCACTGAAACTTTCACTTATCCATTCAGAAATTATTTCTGTTCCACGGTTTTACATCCTGTTTCTGTTTACATGTTCCCATCATTTATTAAAGACAGAGGTGTTAGTTTCAGTTCTGTCACGGCAGATTTCAGGGTTATGTTTGACTCTTAATAAGAGAAAACATACCTGATTGGAAAGAAGCAACAGAGTGATTCTTAAACAGCAGTGCATTTTCTCACCCTTGTGTAAAAGGCAAACTTGGATGCTAGCACAGTTCGTGCTAAAGTTAGCAGCTGTGATTGAGTTTTTAAGTTTCAGTAATTTCATTCTGACTTACAGAAAAAAACATTACACCTCCCGAACTCTTCCTACTGATGGACTGGATTCAGCTAGCTCAGCTCCGAGCTAACATTAGCATCTCTAGCTCACTCTGTTCCCCTTCAGGAAACTTAAAGTCAGTTTTTTCCAAACATCTTTGAACTCTGGCTGAAAATGTGTTTTTGAGCTGAACAGCTGAACCCTACAATACATCAATACTTTTATTAGCATTAGTGTTTTAGCATGCTAGCATGATGAAGCCATCACAATCATTTTCAGGGACTATTAACTAGATTACATTGTTATCAAGAAGAGGTCACTTCAAACCAGTTAATAATGCTAATGGTAGAACCATTAGCAAGTCAGCTAAAGTAAATACAGCCAGCTAGTATTTGCTAACTTTTTTGAGCTTTTAAGTTCTTTATTTTGTCGTCTCTTCAGTGTTTTTCTGGTGTCAATGGAAGTATGTTTTCTTTTATATGCATCTGTCTGTTCAAAATGTAAATTCAACATCATAAACAGCCTAAAGCTTATTAAAGCGAGGTATTAGTGTTATTTAAATGTCCAACATCTGAACTTCCTGTTATTTAAAGAGGAAAAACAGCTTAAGTAAATATGTTAATGAAATACTCACAAAGAATATGAGGTTGATGACAAACAGGAAGTACTTGGTGGCGGTCAAACAGCCTTTCCCCATGATGCCGATCTGTGAAGAGGAAGCACAACAACATCAGTGGAGCTGTAGGAAACAACCTTAGACTGTAAAGAATAAAAAACGTCATCTTGCTCAGCTCAAGGTGAGGTTGCAACAAAAACTGCTCCCCCTGGTGGCTGGCTGCAGTAAAGGTCAAAAACTCCATCTCCCCAGCGATTCCAGATGAGGTGTGGTCAAACTTTAAAAAAATACAAACACTTCATAGAAATGTTTCTCACATCCATATGCTATGGTGATATGATGATATTATTGGACTGCATTGTGTTCATTTGTTGTTTTTTTCAGGAGTAGTAAAATTCGTCGGAAGGGACAGCCAAGAAGAGATCAGACTTTTGAAAAAAAACAAAAAAAACAAAAAACTTATTTTGTTTGGCTGCACAATGACAGCGACTCTGACTGGGGTATTTTGGCTTCAAGACCATACAATGGTAAAAGACAAAGCCACGTTGTCCATTCTATCTACAGTCTATGGTAGCGCCCCCTACAGGTAAACATACTCAATGAGCTAGAGAAAAAGCTGCAGATCATCTGAACTCGAAGTGATCGAGCAGTGACAGATGCTGCAGACCCAAAGACCTTGGAGGATAAGCCGGTCTGCTGGATCATGATCCGGGCTAAGGAGGGGGGCTGAAATCCTGCAGGATTACACCCTCAATTCACAAAACCACAAAACCACAAAAGCAGCATGATCACAGACTCAATCTAAGAGCAGAGACGGATCACACACTGTTTAATAGATAACTTCTCTGACATATTTATACAAAACAACAATATCAGTGTTAGTCTTCATAAAATGTTAGATACTAGGGAAGAGTTCACCCAACTGCAGATTTGTGTTTTAATTTAAGTATTTTGACCTTTTAAATGTGATAGTTAAAAAACACATGCAGCTGAAAAATCAGTCCTAACATCATGTTTTGAAACTCTTTTACACCTCATGACATTTTTATCTCCACAGATTTTCCTGAATCAACACATAATGGTGAATTTTTGATGCTTTAAAGTAGATATCTTTGATATTTCATCTGTTTGTATATCCCTTGATTGTTTTGTGGATGTAATCTTTTTGTCTTTCTCTTATTTCCTTGTACTCCTTACATCTGTCATTTCTCTTGTTTGTTTCAAAAATAACTTTTTACCCGGTTTTGAAGCGTGAAATATAAATAAAGTTTGGTGTTTATTTTGTGATCATTTCTGCCAAACAAGACATACCAAGAACGTTTGCAAGATGTGCAAATCTAACGCTGCTGAAGACGATTTTCTTCATGAACAAGAGTGCATCTGTGTCTGACTGTCAGTTAAAAGGCTAAAGAAGTTGAATTCCTCACTTCTCTAAAACAATCAAATGAACTCCTGATGACACGTTTATCTTTTGCTTGGTGGTTTCATTTTGAAAAACAAGCCTGCCCTGACTGTAACACAGCCTGCCTCCCCTCTGCTCGGTGACGGCCTCTTACTGTCCAATAAATCTATGAAAATGTGTCTGAAATATGGCAGCCCGGCTCGATTCTTCCTCCAGGCAGTGCGGCTCTGTAGCGTGAGCTCTGTGCCCGTGTTTCCATCGCTGTAAATGGGTTAGTGTTACAGAGCAGCCTGTGCCAGTTGACATGGAGCAGCAAGAACAGGAGGAGGAGGAGAGGGAGGAGGAGGAGGACCTGCAGGGATGACAGAGGGAGGAAAAAAGGCAGAAATGCAATGGGAAAGAAATTTTTGGCAACAAACGGCAACAAAGCCAGATGGAAGATATTACCGAGCTGCCTTCAGCAACGAGCAGGGAAAGAGTCTGAAACCTGACATTACCCTGGACCTCCACAGGTGTGTTTAAAGACTCGGTGTAGGAGGAAAACCAGGGGTACAAAGAATTCACTACAAACTCTGAAGACAGCTCTGTAACTCTCTTTTAATGCTCATTCTTTATATGAGTCCTGCCAATCCTGCTCCAGCAAGTTTGATTATGAAACTTTATGTAAAGATAAACACATTTCTCAACTTGATGATTTAATTCTTCTCTAAAACGTTGCTCAAGTGGAAGGAAGGAGTGCCAAAGTCCAACTAACAGACTCTTTTTTTGGTAGATTTTTGTTCCCCGTATTGTGACGTGGTGTTTCTGGATTAAAGACCAATTTACAGACAATGTCATCAAAATATGTGCGCTCGTTTTGGCGACAGCATTTAGACCCATTCATTCAGACGAGTAAGTGTTCTTTAAACAGTAAATTAAAGCTGTTAGCAGCATAAAAATGTCTGGTTGTTGGAAATGATTTTATATGACAAAGTCAACTTCTTTCTAGTTCTGACCGTCACAGAGCTACCGGTGTTTTGGTGTTAATAGTGACCGTGCTAACTGGTGACTCTCAGCTGAATGTGTCAGTGACAGTCACAAGTTAACAGGGTCACATTTTACCTTGAAACACCAATGACATCTGCTGGTTTTAGGCTGAGGTTATGACCAAATAAGAACTCATAATGGACAGTAAATAACAAATAAACCTATAAATTATGTTATCAAACTTTTAAATAGCTTTATTAGCAATCTTAAAATACAAAGTTATGTTTATTCTGTTGTATTTACACAGCAAAAAAACTTATTCTTATAAAAAAAATTTGTCTTATTTTTGGCAAAAAATGTATTTTGGACTTCAAATGAGCTACATTCACCTGACCAGTCCAGCAAAATGTCTTTGAATTATTAAAAGACAAAAATGAGGTTTGAATTTCTTATACCAAGTAAAAATATCTGCCAATGAAACAAGAGAGAGTAACTTGTATTGAGACATTATTCTAGTTTCAAGCAAATTTTCAAGCAAATTTCTCGTTCCATTGGCAGATTATTTATACTTTTTACAAGCAATTCAGGCCTTATTTTTGTCTTTAAATAACTTGAAACAAGACATTTTTCTGGACGCATAGGTTGAATGTGGCTCATATCGAGTTTAATGAGATAATTTTTACTTAAAATGAGACTAAAACACTTGATAAGATTTGCATTTTTTTTGCAGAGTAGTGCGGTTCACTGTCAGGACATAGTTTTCTGACTTCTTTTTTATAATCCAGGTCTCAGCAGTCAGTGTGCTGGTCTTTGGTTTTGTAGGGTTCCTGATTTATTGACACAAGTTCATGTCTTCATATTTCACAAGGTGTCAATGGATAATGCAGTCAGAAGCCTCGAATGACTAGGGTGTTTAAACTTCTCTCTGGGATACACGCTGGATTTCTCCATTAAAGGACGTCTGTCCACTGAATGTCTGCTGTGATGTTTTCCATCCATGCACTCACTCCTCACAACCCTAAGAGTTGTTTACCAGATGTTGAATATGTGTTACTTAGGTTAAAAAATGTGTTTTCTTGGTGGTTAGCACCCTCATGTTGCTTGACAAAGCATTGTGCTCCACAGCACTTCTGTTGCCATAATGCGTGTGTTGCAGTAACCGTTTACAAACAGTAAATTGGTTTATTCATACGCACAAAAAGAAAAAACATGAAAAGCAACTGATCACATCATATTTAGGGCCCGAGCCCCGGGAACCGGGGGCGAAAGCCCTATTGAAACCCTTGCGATTATTATTATTCCGTTTTCTTTGTGCGCCTTTGGCCCCAAATTGCGTGCCTTTGGCTTGGAAAAAACACGAATGCGCCTATCCCCAAAATTCTGAATGTGCGAAAATCGCGTGATTCCAGTGCTTGCACAAAAATGAACGCTCCATAGCGCCCCCTAGTGGCTTAAAACTGCAGCCCCTGGGCCAACATTGGGCTACAGCCCTGAAATTTTGCACACATAACAAGCATGCCCAGCCAAACAAAAAACTCTCTTACGACTTTTGACAATTCTGAACACGAACTTTGCTATTCGCACCTAAACATCGAAATTTTGCGATTTTGGGCTACCTATTTGAACAAACTTGTCCTAGGTTTTTTGACTTATCAACTCGAAACTTGGCATGTGTGTACAATCCACAGTGAAGATTAAAAGTTATTAAAAGATAGTTTCTATCTTATTGGGCGTGGCTACGACGCAGGCTCAAAGTTCGGCATTTTTGCAACTTTTTCCGATATGCACGAAAACGGACACACATGTTCAGGGTGGCGCCCCGGACACAGCCATGTAATTATTTTTACCAAAAAGTACAGCGCCCCCTACTGGCAATGACCTGAAATTGGCAAAAAATGCATTCATAGGGTACGTATTTCAACGAACTTGTCCTAGGTTTTTTCTCAGATCAACTCCAAACTTGGCCTGTGTGAACAACACATGTTAAAGAGCAAAAGTTATTAAAAGATTGTTATAATTTTTTTGGGCGGGGCCACAAATGACCGCCAAAGTTGACCATTTTGCCACTTTTTACAAATCTTGATAGCTCTCCTGTACAATGTTGGATCAGGCTCAAAATTCACACACATGTTCACTGTCACGTCCTGATTCCATTTCTATCATTATTTGCATTAATAGTAATGCTCCATAGCGCCACCCAGGGGCTGAAAATTTTTGCCTCCCCGGCTACTTTGAGCTATAGGTCTGAAATTTGGTAGGAATAACAAGCATGCCAAGACCTACAAAAAATTGTATTATGACCATAGTCCATTCCGAACAGGAAGTTCGCAATTTGCCCGTACACATTGAATTTTGACAATTTTTAGCCTCAGACGAAATGCAACAATTCCTTGGTTTTTCATCAGATCCACTCCAAACTTGGCTTGTGTAATCTACACACACTGACAATGATACCTTCCAAAAAGATTTTTGCTACATCAATGGGCGTGGCCACAAATAATCTTCAAAGTTGACCATTTAGGCTGCTTCATGAAAACCTTCATGGCTCTGTGGTGCACTGTTGGATCAGGGCCAAAATGCACACAGAGGTTAAGTTTCACAGCCTCAGTTCATTTCTATCACTGGTTGCACTAACATTAATGCACCACAGCGCCACCGGGGGGCTCATATCTGCAGCCTGTCCAGCTATTTTGAGCTACAAGCATCAAAAGTTTTGGCCTTAACCCTCATGCCTAGACCTATGGCTTGTGGCTGAGACACATTTTGCTGCTCATGCAACAGCTGGGACATGCTCCACTTGGCAAGCCTTGAACGAGCACATGCGGCGTCTAGCACACACTCCGACTGGCGCACACAGGGCGAGGGCCCGTTCATCGCTGCTTGCAGCTTTAATTTATTATTATAACAAATAATTAAGCTTAAAAAACACTGGACCGTTTATGAACGAATTGTCTCATTTGATGGCTATGCCAATGATACACAGCTATCCACAAACATTAAAGAGTGGGTACTCTGATTTCCCATATTTAACATATGAATGCATATATTTATATGCAACATATTTATATGTTGTAGATATTTCTGACTCTGCCTGTAAACAGATCAAAACACTGCAAGGGATGGGGCCTCAAACACCAAGGTCTACCCATGACTCTGCCAGGCCTCTGAAGGCTGGCCAATCAGAGTGAAGGGGGTTTGTCAAGCGGGGAGACCTTAAACACACAGCAGCTACAACAAAGTGTTTTAGACGGAGGCTGAAAAAAGAGCGTTTTTAAAACAGACATTACGGAGGCACTTGAGGGACAAAATAAAAACTGAAACAAGGACAGTAACCCCTCTTTAAGTTATTCCATAGTGTAAACATTACATTTGTATCATCATGTAATGAAATCTTCAGAATAGGAAGTTGAATTTAATCTTTAAGTCTCTGGACTGTAGGTTGTAATCTGTAGCCAAGTGTTTCTATCTGATTGGAATAAATCTCCAAACAGTCTGGATTAAACCTCAACATGCCACGGAGCCGATTCGTGCTGCAGCTGCTGAATGAATAAAGCTGGTCTGTTTCAGGAATGTTCATGTTGTTTCCATCAGCTCATCGTCCTGAAGATGTTTCATTCAGCAGATTTTTAATGTGTTTTGAATCAAAGCAGAGTTTATTTACAGCTGCAGCGCTGTCACACCCATTAAAACCTCACAAGTGTGCTGAAACATGCAACAAGTCACCGAGCAGAGCAAAGCAGAGAGTGAGATGGGTCACAGTCCTGACCCAGTTCACACAGATCTATCTGAGCTCTGATCCAGTCCAAGTTAGAAAACACGGGTCAGCATCGACCCAGTCAGACTGACGCAGACAACACATACACACTGTGGACTCACAATGAACCAGACTTTAACACCAGAGTCAGACAGAGATCCTATCCACCCCGACAGAGACCGGCCCGAAGTTTGATGTTGGCAAAAGCGCTGCTCAGTCTTTTAAAGGGACATTTCAGAGAGTTTAATTTCGCTTTCACATTTAAAAATAACCCAGATGAAACATTTTCAGTTCCAGTTTGAGCTCCTTCTGCCTCATAGACAAACTTGGCGTCAATTTAAGATGTATCAAGTTCTTCAGCTGTCTCTAACATCCCCTTTCTGTTTCTCCTCCACATTTAGCATTTGACGCCGTAAAGCTGTTGAAATGAGTTTTCCAATAACAATTCAGCCAAGAAAGTTTGATAAAGACAGAAGTAACAAAAATCCTGAACAAGCACCAATGAAATACGTAAGTAATTCACTTCCTGTATCGACTTTCTGCGGTATATCACACCTGTCCGCTGTCAGCCCCTGACAGATCCTCACCACTCACACATCCTGAACTCTGAGCCCGAGGGGCGAGGAGGCAGATCAGATTTATCAGCAGGAGGCTGAAACTCACCCACACAGATGTTAAAGTCATCTTTACAACATCTGGACCGACAGGATACGTACATGTTTTATGATTTCAGCTTTTTACCAGACAAACAGGAAGTTCAAATGCTGGACATTGATCGTAAACATGGAGAAAGTCTCAAACTGGGAGTTCACCATGTATTGGAGGAATTCCAGGATGAGAAACTTCTTTACAAGTCACACCAGGAGGACTCAATCTATGACATCACTAATTGGTGAACGCCTGATTGGTGTAGAGCATTGTTAACTAACACCAACCAATCAGAAATGTCCTGCTTTGAACATTCCGGAATGTTTGCTTCCGGAACACTGAGTTCCTGAGTGATTTGAAGGCTCTTAAAGAGACAGTAGCTGAAATGTAGACGAATACTGGGAATTTGTTGTTTTTTAGGTTGATGTGTTTTTTATTTTACTGTAATCCTGTATTTATTTATTTTTTTGCCATTTTATTGCTGGTAAATGCACATTTTATAATCTAGTTCAGGGGTGGACAACCAGTCAGAGACCAAGAGCCACAAAAATGACCGTGGTACTACAGAGAGGCATATCACATCCGTGGTCTTACAAACACACTTCCTCTCAGGCATAAACAAAATGACATAAAATGAAAATCAAAACATTTCCAATTTTCAAAACGAGATTTACTGTGTTTGTTAATGTCTTTAAACTTCATACTAGAGAAGTGAAACTGAAACTTAAGTATCAACCTGTACACTCAAACATTGATCAATACTGAACCCAACATTGGCATCAGTATATCAATATTTTAGATTGATCAGCACACTGCTACTCATAGCTTTATATATATTTTTATGAATGGATCAAAGAGCCACACACTGAAAGGCAAAGAGCCACAGGTTGACCAACCCCTGATCTAGTTACTTAAAGGCCCAACTAGGGACAAGAGTTTGAAATAAGTACTTGCTATAAACTCTGTGCAGCACATCAAATTAATGCTTGATGTGCTGCATCGTCCCTAAAAAATAAATACATAAATTCAAATTCAAATAAGGATCTTCTCACTGGGCACTCAGGGAACTGCAGTTTATTTTTTTTTTTAACATGAAGCTCTTAGTGAACCGACTCACTGCTGGACACACACTCCAGTGGACACTCAGGGAACTGCATGTTTTTGGGACTTCAACACTGGCTTTTGCAGCTCGGTGTGTGATAGTGAATTTGCCGCTCACATTTTCTTATAGAAGCATCATCTGTCTTAATTTTTTGTTCCCCTAAGTGTTGAAATATTTACAGGAGTAGTCTAATCTTCTCTGTTTGAATATTTTTGCAGTGTTTACAGTCAATGCTCCGTGCTTCAGCAGGTTTCTGTTTTAACCGCTCTCCAGAGAAAATGCAGCTGAGCCGGCCCGGGTGACCACACTCCCGAGGTGTGTCTGCGTCAGACTCACTGTGACTACAAAGACGTGTCTTCTTGTCTTCCTCCTGTAACCCCGCTCACAGATTTATTTTTGTTGCTCTAAGGGATCAAACAGTGAGATAATCCCTCACAGCAAATATCAAACAACTTTCTCTTTCGTTTGCTCTGATCTGATTTCTGCCGCGCTCTGATTCTCCGTCCGTCACAGTGTTGGAGATAATCCTTCACAAGGTCTGCTCCTGGAAAAAAAGCCTGTCTTTGTTTTCTCTCTGTGAGCCGCTGGAGCTTTAACGTCACGCTCGGGAGGATAGATGAGTGAGTGTGAACACAGGACAAACATTTACATCCAACAGAGCAAGATCAGTTTAGACACAGGAGCAAAAACTACTTGCCCTAAAACCTTAGATGCAGAATTTTTTTCATTAAGATATACTCTTCATGTTGGTTTGAGTTCATTTTTTCACTTTTCTTTAGCAGTTTTTGGAGCAGCTTCACAAAAACATAAAACTTGTCAGGATGAAATGTTGGTTTTGGCGCCTCCTGTGGTCAAAGATTTACATCTCATCTCTTGACTCAATTTGTACCGTATCATAAAACACTAATTTTTAAACAAAAATTCACACTCTGACCACTCTATGAGAAGAAATTGCTCATGAAGGAATAAGAGATGCTTGTCAGTCCACAGGGGGTGCCAAACCAAGACCCTGTCATGCTCCTTGTTGTCCTCGTGGACAGGGACACACTTGAAGCGTCTCTCTCAGCGCTTGTGTGCAGCGTCACTCCCTCATCTCATCACCGACTCTCTAAGACTTGAGCAGAAGTGTGCAGGACAAGTGTGAGCAGCAGCAGCGACAACAACAAGAAACAACAAACTCTTTGTTCCCGCGCTCTATAAACACCGTCTATTTATAGGCCCAAATTTAAATCTCATATCAGGACAGCAGAGACAAACAGAGAGACAGTTTATACGGAGACCATCCTCGTGTTTCTCATCTCTGTGACTGCTAATTACACAGACAAAAAAACCTCCAGGCCTTAGGAGATACCAAGAGACGAGACATTAACACAGACACATCATGACCCGTCTGTAATGTCTGTGGGCGTTTCATCTGTTTGATTAAACATGGACTGAAATTTAAGATTAAGATAAGCTCAGAACTGTTTTTTAATCTTTCTAAACCAAAGTGCTAAAAGCTGTTAAAATATCTGGCGTCACAAACTCTGACTTTTCTCTTCAGTCATTAAGTCCACGATTTTCAATTAATGCCGTTATATTCAACTTTACAAAGTCAATCATTTTTACAAAGCTAATACACAGAACATGTTAGCTCTTTACCCACAAAACCCACAACCTGAAAGAACCAGACAACCGAGCATGGAGCACTGTAAACTTAACATCAGGTAGTTAAACAATGTCAACTTTGTTACATTAGTTAGGGGCCGTTTACATGACAACTGTTTTAGGGGGAAACGCAAAAGTTTTGTTGCGTTTCAGCCTTGTGTTTACACGGAAATGGCGTTGTAGCCAACCTAAACGCAAAATTTTGAAAACGGCCTCCAGAGTGGGATTTTTCTGAAATGCTGCCAACACTGCTGAGATGTCACGCTCCGCTTCGTGCAAGCGCATACAACAGGACAACAGCATCGTTGTTACAGTTGACGCGAACTACCGTGTTGTGCTTGTGCTGCTCAATCTGCTGAATCTGCTGACTGTCTTCAAACAACATGCTCATCTGTTGCTCCACTTCTGCTCTTAGTATTCACCAATACACCAGATGATTGGCTCAACTCTACTTCTGTGGAGATCTCCCAAAAGCTGCAGTTATAGCGCCAACTTCAGGCCTGGCATGCTCACTACAGCGTTTTTAGTCCCTCAGCGTTTCCGTGTGAACGTAGATTTTTCACTGTGTTTTAGCGTTTTCAGATGAAACATTGTCGTGTAAATGATGCCTTAAACTCTTCAATATGTAAACTGCTACATTATTTACACTTTGTTACACTGGCAGCCATACATTGTATACAAATGTTATGTAATGTTACGTAATTTAAAGAACTTGGAGTTATGTTGCTTTATGTTTGCTTTGTTACATGTATGTGAATTTATGTTTATATTTTTATGTAATTTATATATTATGTATTTTATTTTGTTCATTTATATGACCTGTACATTTTGTAAACTTTACATTATGTAATGCAAATGTTTCATTATAATAACTTTGTTGAGTTATGTGAAGTTCGCCTCATGTCCACTTTTTTTACATTGTGTCAACTTTAAAATGTACAAACCCTGCTCAAAGGAATGCAAAAGTTTGTAAACTTTGTCAAGTTATGTAAAGTTCGGTAATACCTAGTTTGTTACACTTAGTTATGTAATGCAAACGTTGTTTCATTATGTTTACCTAAGTTATGACATTTTTTTAGGTTATTTTGGCTTTGTTACATCATTTCAACTTCACATTACATAAACTTAGTAATATAATATTCTGTTGTAACATTATAAAAACTTTTTTACATTATATTTATTTAGGTTGTAAACTTAAATTAGAGTGACTTGACTTTACATCAGTCAATTCACACAAATAACCAACATTATACCAACTAGTTAACATAGCAACTTAACTTTTCTTTTGAAGCACAACTAAACCTTGGAGTTGTACCACTGTTAGATTAGAGAAATAAAATCAGTAACTCATAATATAGCATCCTGTAGCACATGTATTCTATATGGTAAAAGCTTTATGTAGTAACTTGATAACATAAATTAAAATTTTAAAGCAAAACTACTTTATGGAGAACAACTCAACCTTTGTTTCTAAGCAGATTTCAGTAACTTTGCTTTAATGAATGGTTGATTTTTATTCCTACACTCTTTAACTCGGAGAGCAGGGTGTAAACATGCTCAGGTAAACAGGAAACTACCTTCAGAAATGACAGACCACACCTTCACACATTTAAAACCCAACAAACCCAACAAACACAGATCCTCCTCCTCCTCCTCCTCCTCAGACGCTGCTCTCAGAGCTGATTTTCTGTCCCACAACAAAAGGTGAAACTCGACCCTCGGAGCTGCTGCGTCCTCACGTTTCCTCAGAACAATCAAACCTGCCGCAGACGTTTGAAAGACGGCGTTTTCTCAGCGTGGGACTTTGTGTTCGGAGACACCTGACACTGGTTTGTAAAGACGGGCTGAGCTTCAGTACAAAATTTACACCTCAGAGTAAACCAGGAGAAAGAGAAATCACACAGCTCTGAGAGAAAGACTGACTCAGCTGAGCTCCTGTAGTTTGACGTTCTGAGTTTAACTCGTTAAACAGCATGTGTGCTTCAGGTGTGAAGTGGAGGATTGTGGGTAAATGGTGACACGAGGGGGGGGGTTACGTCTTGTCTGAGCCTGTCAGCCACTGAGCCCCGCCCTACACCGTTAATTCAAGGTCTGACCGCTGGGTGGTTAAACCAGTTCAGACGCCTGTGTCGGCAGTGAAAGGAGCGCGCTGTGCAGGTTACCACGAGGACCCTGCTGCTGCTGCAGGGAGGGGTGGGAAATCTCTGCTGTGTGCGTTAAGACTGAACAGTCCTCTTTTCTCCTCTGACACCCAAACGCATCATGAGAACACATTTTGTCTCTCGCTTCAGGCTGTGCAAACATGCTGCACTGTTTCTGCTGAGTCTCCAGGTGAAATAACAGGTACCATGAAGCTGGATGAACTTTCTCTGCTGACTCAGACGTTTGGCTTCACTGAGCGTGCTCACAGAAAAGGAGAGGATGAAGACAGGAAAGTTATCACAGTTTAAACATGTGAGACATCTGCTACAGAGGAGGAAAGAGAAGGTTGCTGCAGGACGTGTTATGAATATGAACACTGATTTCCTGATTTACCACAAGACACACCTAAAATAATTTATAACGAGTCAAAAACACTTAATCCATCTCTGAGAATTTAACTATGATGCACATAATCTTATCCATTGAAACAGGAAGTGATGACAGGTCAGAAACTTTCACTTCAATTGGGGAGAGGACTCAAGTCTCAGAGCAAACTGAGGTCTAAAGAAGCAGATCAGAGATTTCTCTACCAAAGGTGAGGCCACTGCAGACTTTTCAGAATAATGAGTTAACTTCTAAAAACTATAACCTCAGATTTCTGACTTGACAGAATTAGTTAATTAAAGTCAGAATTCTCAAACAAAGTTGGAATTCTCAGATTCAAGGTTGAAATCTTAGATTAAAGTTGAAATTCTCAGGTAAAAGTCAAAAATCCACTTCAAGTTGCAGTTCAAAGAAGACAGCTGTAATTCTTAGATTAAAGTTGGTATTCTCAAAATAGGGTCAGAATTCAAGAATTGTATGTGAGAAGTTGGAATTTAGAGATTGAAAACTGGAAATCACAGATTTAACTTGATTATTCACAGATTTAAGGTCAAAGTTTCCAGATTACTGCTGGTGAGGGTGAAAAATATTCATGAGTATATTTATTTTGTTTGGTTATTACAGGTGAGCTGGTCACGTGGTGGGTGGGCGATAAATAGAAAAATAATCAAAACCGACATTTAGAGCTTTGACCAATGTAAAACTGCTGTGTTGATTGTTTTAGGGTTTTCCCTCCTTGGTATTCTCTACTTATGTACCATCCACTTCAAGTACACTACTAGGGATAGATACCTCTAACATTTGAAACAATGCAGTACCAAAGCCCTGTACCGGGCAATTGGTATCGATACTTATGGGTACCAATTTTCTGTACTTTTGTGTGCATTTATGAGGTAATAAATATTAATTTCTTTAAATAATAAAATCTCAAAGATTTTCAATGTGACATTTTTTTCTCAATATATAAACTTAGAATGCTGTGTTCATGTCCAGCATGGAAAATCGCCATTCCCTCACAGTCACATGGGTGCATGTAGGAACCTAAACATGGTACTGTTTGATTATACCTGAATTGGTACTTGGTACTACAGACAGAATTTGGTCAGTATCTATAAAAGTACCTAATGCCGTACCCATTCCTAAACACTACTGGTTGTGTAGCTATACGACAGGCAGCCAGGTGTCACAAAGCATGAAGGCTGCTGGAAAACCAGCAGAAGAAGAGGAAAAAGCCATGTGACACTGTCCCATTCAGTCTGCTACACACAGTACATTTACATGCAGGCATTTATTTTTATATGTTTAGGCCTGTCATCCACACAAAACTGCAGTTTTACATTGCTGAAAACAACATTTTCAGAAACCTCCGGTCAAAGTGAAGATTTTGGAAAACTCCAGTTTCATGTGTAGACGCAGGTAAAGTGAGTTTTTGGTTCTCAAACGTCACAGCTGAATGGCAGGGGCTCATTCTGATTGGCTGTCACAGGTTTTACGTCGAAAAAACACTGCCCATTATGGGTTTGGCATGCCTCGAGCCGCACTCACCAGCAGATTCCCCCGCTGTGTGTGGACAAAACTATTTTCAAAAATGTATGAGGGGCGGTATTCGTTTTTGAAAATACCCGACTATGTGTATACAAGGCCTAAGAAATCTAGCTATGAGCTTAGTCAGCATGAGATCGGACTACTGACACATTAACTGGCAACCATTTTCAGAGCATTTACAGACCCACAGAGTATTGTTTTCTAAGACTATGTAAACACTGAAAGGAAGGAATTCTGTGTTTATGAAGCAGCCAGATTCATCATCAGACAGTTTTAGGAGCTCCTTCAGGGACGCTCAGACTCTTATCACCTCCGAGTTCAAACCTGTACGTCTGGAAAACAGAGCAGCTGAGGTGGTTCAGACTTTGTCAAACGCTGAATCGTCCAGCTGGGTGATTTCAGTGAACGGGTGAAGAGGTCACAGTCTGAGGGAGGAAGGGCGAGTCTACACGTGGCGTAAACACACCAGCTTCACGTCGCCAAAACTTAACCAAAACTACCGGTTTAAGATCAGAAAACAGAGCAGGCTTCAGGAGATCCTCCAAGAGATAAGTCAAACTATTTGTGACTTCTGGAGCGGCCAACAGGTGGCGCTAAAGAGCATGAATGGCATCAAAGAAAGGGTTAAAAACTTAACGAACGAAAACTGTGCACAAACTTTGAGGAAAGCTGATTTTTTGTCTGCGCTGCAGACAGAGACACTAGGGGGCAACACCTTTCTTACAAACAGAAACTAAAACACATCTCTAACAGAATCTGGTTTCTTCTTTGACTGATTGCATCAGAGGACAGTCTCCAGAGACGGCGGCAGAGTCAAACCCACGCGCTCAGATTTTACAGAGCAGAGCGTTTCTGCTTTTTCACAGCCAAAAGTTTTAGTTCAGTCCAGGACCTGAGTGTGTCCTCCTCCCAGGTTAGAGACTGGAGTATGCAGCAGAACCTGTCAGAACACACTCTTACACACTCTCACACACACTCTGCAGCTCTCACAGGTTGTGTTCAGGCTGTGTGGAAAGGTAGTTGAGGTCACAGAGACCTGCAGCTGAACTGACTCGCAGCCTCGTGTAGAGGAACAGACCCTGCTCTGAAATATTGACGGCACAGCGATGCCACCATACAAACACTGACCCACATTCCCATCTGCAGCACGGAGCCGTCCTGATCCTGGTCCTGATAAAAACGGGGCCACGGCTCAGTCGATGGCTCTGCAAAGAGCAGGCTGTATGTTCTGATGGATATCTGAACGTTATCGAGCTTCACGAGGCTTCAGAGGCGGGGCGGTCTCTGATGGAGGATCCCTGCAGGCTGCTGCTTAGGGTCAGAACAGTTAGTGGATCCACAGAGGCCACCGTGCTGCACCACAAACCGACCAGAAGACCACACATCTGTCCCCAACATGAAATCTGTTTCTGTTCTGGTACTCTTCAGACCAGGGGTCTACAATCTTTACCTTCATAAAAGCCATTTTACATCAGCTCACCAGGATTCAAGTCATTCAGGAGCCACAAAATGTGTTTTATCCTCAGAGATAAGACAAAAAAATGTATAAAAATCCTAAACATGGTAAAAGTCTAGTAAATCATTATCTATTTTTTTGTTTTTATCAAATTGCCTGTCAAAGCTCAAAGTTTTTTATTTCTAACTAAAAAAATTAAAATATTTGTTATGCCATTAATTTCAAAAATTTACTAAATTTATGAAATTTTATGGAGTTGCAAAATGTTTTTAAAAATTCAAATAAAATTTTTTTTTTAGAAATGTGCAAAAATTTCCCAAACTTCCAAATATTTTGAAATGCCAAAATTTTATATATTTGCAAAAAATAAAATTTGTCCATTTCAAAAATTTGTTTAATTTTCAAAAATTGAAGAAAAATAAAAAATGCAGAAAAAAAAATCTAAAAAAGTGGAATTTTAATTATTTGAATGGTTAAAAAACATTTCAGAAATAAAAAAAAATGCAAAAATTGCAAAAATACCAAAAAATCTTGGAAGCTTTATTGCAAGAGTTGATGCATCTTTAGGTAAACAAAATGTTAAAGCATGATTTTATTTAGTGTCAGTGTTTTTAATCATCAACACCCAGTGTAAGACAAACAAAATTCTTTATCTTAATAAAAACTTTTTTCAAAGCTACAAGGAGCCACTGCAAAGGAGTCAAAGGGCCGTATGAGGCTCCAGAGCCACAGGTTGTAGACCCTTGATCTATACGGAGTCAATATCTGGTCAGAACCTCGGCTCTATACCAACTTTTTTATCAACTCCACGAAGTCAAACCTGGATTCCGAGTCTCATCAGCTGATATGACTTATAAACAGTCAGACCTGGTTAACTGAGACTGATACACAAACACATTTAATAACTCACACAGACGCATCTGGTGTTTCAAAGCAAAGTGTGACCCTAGTAACTGAACACTGTCTGCTCACAATCACTGACACATTCAGCTGAAGGTCTCCAGTTAGCATGGTCACTCTTTCCTCCAGAACACAGGTTGATTTGTCAACCTTGGTTATTGCTTGACACTTCAACGCAGCTTTTTGCAGCTGAATGACGTCATTTTAGCAGCCTCACTGCTTTGAGCAATCCTTTTAATGTGCCAACTTTCTGCATCACACACCTTCAAAAATTCTGCACAGAGACAAACAGCCAAACAGGAGCTCCTATTTTCTGAAATACAGCAAATACTGATATATGTATGATTCATCCACTGACTGTGGAACGTAGTCTCCCAGACGTCAGAGAATAGACTTTTGAAACAAACAGCTGGCAAGGCCATTTGGGATGTCCTGATCCGATATTGACGCTTGACATCACTATTTTTGGAGGATCGGTTAGCATCAGATTTCATAACGTGATCGGGACTGATACAGTTTTCATGTGTTTTCAGCACTGTCATGCTTTACGGCTGCTGTAAATCAAACCATCTTGCAAACATGTCTGCTGTGTGGGACTACTTCTCTTTGGAAAGCAACGATAGTAAAACAGCATCTTGAAACAATTGTAGAGTGAGTGTTCCTCGAGGAGATACCAACAGGGCTCACTTTAATACAACAAATATGATTCTTCTTCTACAACAGAATCACCCAACATCGTACAGGATGTATCGGAGAAAGGTAGCGGTATTGGCAAAACTTCATCACAGACATCTCCGTGATAACCGGCAGCCAAACTCAGCAGAGAAGAGGGATTGGCAATCATTTCTGTGCGTCACATTTTTGCAGAGAGCACAGTACAGCCTTAACAGTCAAAACTCGACCACAGAGCAACCAGAGACAGAGTTTAAACAAAGATAACTCATCTGAACAAATGGAGATAAATGCTGCTTCTGTGGCCAAAGTGCATGCCCATCTTTACGATGTCATAGGTTATAAAGAGGTCTATATTTACAGATTTACAAAGGTGAATTATATTAAAATCAAAGTTAGCCTCAAATTTTAAACAGTCAAAGTACCTTTAAAGACTGTTTTAGCTCAGCAGTGAATGAAGTTTTCAGGAAAGTTGAAATTTTAGAGACGTTATGTCACTACTAATATGGTGGCATCATCAACATATCAGTCTGCTAGTCTAGATGTCATCGACGTATATTTATATCTTTAAGTGTTCGACAAGAGGAGTCAGAGGCAGTCAGCGCCCTCTGCTGTTCAAGAATGGAGTAGTTTTTTTTTTTAAGTGCCTCAGTTTACGTTTTACTCCTTCCCTCCAACACAAACACCTGAGTTTTCATCTGCATGTGCAAAAAGACTCATTACTTTGGCTCCTATGCATTAAAAATATTAATATTTAAGATAACTGAGCGACTGTTCAGGAATTGTATCGTGGTGGACGAGACGTCTGCGAGCCACAGCGAGAGCTCGGAGCCTTGTAAATGAAAGTGAAGCTTTATTTCTGTCTGTATGAAAAGGGTTTTATTCCCCGTCTGTGTGAACCCCGTGACCTCCTCTGTCTCTGCGCTCTGAGGGTCACAGTGTCATCAGATTATTAACCAATCAGCAGCCTGATTTCATCAGTGATAAAACTGATTGATTTAGTTTCACAAATCAAAAGACTCTGAAGTTCAGAGTTTTTGACCTCGAGCTTCTACATCACAGCACAGGAGAGCATCTGTACACATTTTCATTTCGACGGATAGAGTTCCTCTTTCAGTTACATGTTGCTCTGAAACAATAAATCCATCAGGTGTGTTTGTTTCTATCCCAGGCTTCATTTCTACACACCGCTTGAACGATCTGACCTCTTTGTTGAAGAATCCAGTTTTTAGACAGGTACAAGCAGAGCAAACAGCTCTGATTTCAGGGCCACAAAAAGGCTGAAAAACCTGTTTACGTCCTGGAGCTTCAACTCGGGAGGGAAATTGTGCAACCTGTAAAACTTCTGCACAACTGCTGTGTTTAAATCTTCAATCTTAGGCCGTAGAGACGCCTTCAGCTGTGTGTGGGTGTGTGTGTGGATGTACAACCAGGTTAATAGAGTCCAAAGAGCTTCTTTATGTGCCTTCAGTTTCAGTTTGCACCAAACCTCATGCAGAGAAAATGATGATTTAAAAAAGAGTGGGTGTGTAAAGAGGTTTTTGGTTGTTATGGTGTCTAGTTTTTCAAAATAAAACTCTTAACTTTAGTTTTAAAGCACCAGGTGTGGTGTTCACATACAGCCTGTGACAGAAACAGGAGGTGTCTCTGAGTTTAACTCACAAATCCTGCACACAGGCGCCACATCATCACCCAGATTCTCTGAAACAGAACCCTACAACCTGAAGGAACCACTTTCAGGCGAGTTTGGAGCACTGACCAATCGATTAACCGATCAGATCACCGAGCTGGCTCACCTCGTGTTCAGGAATCTGAAGTTTCAGACAAGTTTCAGCAGACACAGACAGGGAGAAGAGGAGGGAGACAGGCTGGGGGGACTTACGTGTTTTTAGGCGCTGATCTGTGGAAGAAACGCGTGGTGGAGAGTCGTGCAGGTCCTGCGGGTCCTGGTGCGCTCTGGTGCGCTTTGGTGCGGTGTGGTGCGCGTTGGTGCGGGTCTGAGCTCGGACTGACTGACCTCCTGCTCGACAGAAACAAAGCAGCAGAGAGAGTGCGGACTGATCTGAACACACACACGCTCACAGACTGAGTCCTCTGTCCCACCATGTGGCAGATATGAGCATTAACCCGTCAGATGGCCTCCGTTAACCCTTTAATCCCCGCACGGCACGCAGACAGCACAACAACACAGCCCGGATTATTAAAAACACATTGTTCCACAGGGAGCAGCAGGAAAATCACATTTTACATTTCAGGAGGAAAAATGAGTAACCTTCCGCTCTTTATACATTACAGATAAAAAACCAAACATAGGTACAGAAACTGAAGACTTCATGATTAAAATCAAAGATTTACATTTTGTTCTGCCTTTATCCTATTATATCCAATATGATATTACTATTTTATTTTATTTTTGCATTTAACTTTATTCTTTCATTAATTTCATAGCATTAAGTTTTTTTATATGATTTTGTACTTAAAGTTGATTATTTTTAACAACTGTTAACTAAAACTATTGATTTTCATGAATGAATGAATTTCTTTCAGTGTCTTATTATTTAATTAATTACCTAAATTTGTTTTTCATACCATCACATTTATTTATTTATTTATTTTGCCTCAATGCAGTTAAATAGTCTTGTACATATTTTTTTTTTCTTGTGGACCTTATTAAATTATTCTATCCTCATATATTATTTTGTCATTTTTGCCCTTCACACTTTATTTTTGGTGCTGTAATTTTGTAAATCTGTACATTTACCTGTTGTGGGAAAAATTAAGGATTATTCTATCTTTAGACCTTATAGTAGAGCTAGCTCAGCTCACCTCTTGTTTTTAATATGACTTTTATTTTGAAAGTTTTCTTGATTAAGCATTGTGGTGTGGGAATTGAGAGCAAAGGGTCTTATTATTTACTTTATCCTATTTCATTTTATTAATTTTTTTTTTTCATGTGCAGCACTTTGTATCACACTGTGTTGTTTAAAAGCTGCAGATAAAAGTTGTTGGTAGTTGTTGTTTTTTAGGTTTCCACCCGGACTGAGTCACAATTCAGATACAGATCTCATCAAAGTAAGAGTTTCCAAAGCCCCTAGTCTAAAGTTAAGTTAGTTTTAATGTGATCAAACTGATGGGTTCTGTCCATATAAGGGTGTGGCTAACCTGACTGACAGGTGGGCAGTCACACCTTGTAGCTGTTAGCAAGGAGGCTAAAGGCTAACTTGAACAAAGTGCCTAAATTGAGATTTCCAAATTGTTTGGAGTCGAATCGTCCAATCAGGAGTCAGCAAGAGAAACCTCAGTATGAGGAGCAACAGCAGGAGGTCTAGAGCTCCAGATCTAATCCTCATGGGCTGATACATTTATTTGATTTAGAATTGAATT
The DNA here is from genome assembly GCF_033239565.1 of Halichoeres trimaculatus. Classification (NCBI taxonomy): domain Eukaryota; kingdom Metazoa; phylum Chordata; class Actinopteri; order Labriformes; family Labridae; genus Halichoeres; species Halichoeres trimaculatus. The sequence goes on along the minus strand of NW_027437181.1, from coordinate 6,649,708 downwards.
TTAATCTACTCAAACCTTTTGCTCTATATTCCTAAAATACAATTTCAGTTCAGTGTGGCATGACGTGGTCCCTGAGGAAGAGAAATAAACTGTGGATTCACAGAAAGTCTATTAATGTGGCAAAAACTCCTTTACGGTCATGCTCATTTGAGGCCACAGAACGTAAACAGAGTTTTTGCAGTCTGCAAACTGCAGTTAAATATTTGTCTTTTACCAACACTGTAATTTATTTTTGTATGTTGAGACTATAAACTGTCATTCAACAGTGCATTACTATTTTGTTTCCACTGGCAGGCAAAGAACTATACGATATGCTGGGCCATGTAGGATGATCCTTGTGTATCATTCACAGGCTGGGAAAGCAGGACACATTTGGAAGAGTCTTTGGGATAGGACATCCTCGGACAACGCTCTGACTCAAAGGTCTTAAAATACAGATACAGGTCTGGAAAGACAGAGTTCAGTCCCTGATTTCAGGGTTCAAGAACTGGACTTCATCCCGTGAAAGAGGGAGAGTTTACGCGTCTGTTATCCTCTGTCTGCATCATGTACACAGTTCGCTCCCCAGAGTTTTATCATTTTCACTTATTGCTGACAGACAGAGAGGTTAAAAACAGACCTGAGGACCCGGGAGGACTCTGGGTTCATAAATCTGTATCTGAGAAAACTCCAAACTCTCAGAGAGATAAAAGACCCAGAGCTGAAGCTGTTTGTCTTTGAGCTTTACGATAACAGAGCTGGTGTTTCTGTCCTGCTTCAGTGCTCTGCAGCTCACTGAGAGGAGGAGGAGGAGGAGAGGAGAGGAGGAGGGAGGTGAAGTCAGAGTCAGTCTGAGGAGTACAATGCTCCTCCACAGGCAGCACACAGCCAGCCCAGCATGTGAGGCTGTAAATGGAGTTATTCTGCAGCTCGTACAGGGGTGATCACACACGGCGTGGCGAGTCGAGTGTGACACTGCAGGCCTGGACGAGGCGGCGGGCTGAACGAGCTCACACTCTGCCTCAGTCCCTCTTTCTGCGGGTGGAGATGGTTTAATGAGAGCTGAAAGATGCTCAGGATTAATGACACGCAGCGAGCTGAGGTCTGACCTCACACCCTCAGTCATCACGTCTTTATCTGTGTGGGGATGTCTCAGCACGCTGACCTCATTACTGCAGTCCTGATCCACACACAGAGACGTCACAGGTCAGACCAGGGTCAGGAGAAAGACCCAGATCCAGATATTGTACAGCCCTGTAATGTAGATAAAAACATGAAATGCTGAAACTGAAACTGATGTTTGAGGTTTATATCTGGTTTATCCTTGCATGGTACAGTTTACAGAGCTCATGCAGTGATCTCCACTTAAGAGTCACATCAGTTTTTCTAGTCAGCCTTTATATTGGGCCATCTTACAGATTTTAAAGATTTTATTTGCAGCACTTTGAGAATTCTTGAATGTACAGTGTGTTATAAATAAAACGTTTTATTATATTTTTTATTATTGTTTTTATTAATGTTGTTATTATTATTATTATTATTATTATTATTATTATTATTATTATTATTATCATCACTATTGTCGTTGTTGTTGTTGTTATTATTTCTTTATTTATTTGTATTATTATCCAAGGACACTAGCTTCAACTACTGGGCCATTTATTTCTCAGGGTAAAAATAATAATTAATTAATAAAAACATAAAAATAAAAATGCTCCTGGCATGTTGTTTTTTTCTTTCTATGCTTTTTATTTGTCTGTAAGTTGTGTTGGTAGTGTAAACTTGTAAGTCTTTATTTATTTATTTATTTATTTATATTCCCAATTCTATTACTGCATTTTAACTCCATGGGGATCTATAATAAATGATATAATAAATAAATAAATAAATAAATAAATAAATAAAAATGAATCAAATTAGATGAAGCTTTTACATTTTTAAGTTATACAAGTATTAAATTGAGTCTATAGTATCCTGAAACATCAAAGAAAGTATCAAACAACATTTCTGTCTGACTACCGTTATTAGGTTTTTAATAATCATCCACAAAGTTCATGAAATTACAACAAAATGATGACAGACATATCATCAGCTAAATAAAACTATTTTGAAATGTTAACATTGGAGCATTTCATTGAGTTTTCGACGCTGACATTACTGAAATTTTCATCTTCACGTGGCTCAAAGTAAAAATACTGATGAAATAAAGGAAGTATCAAACCCATGACGCCTTGGCCCACCTTTTTTTTAAAAAAACAAAAACAAAACAAGTAATGATATTTGCTGTCAGTGTTAAAGAGGAAAGGGATTCTTTATCTGTTGGATTACTTTAAGTGTTTTCAGTCACTCAGTTATTCCCCAGAGTGAACAGAGTTATCATCACCCAGAGAGGAGTGTCAACACCACAGACTTAATGGTCAACACATGAGGAGGCTTATTCAGTCTCAGTGAGCAGAGACACACTGCCACCTACTGGCTGGAAGAAGGATTACAACAGCATTCCCCGTCTCTTTGAAAAGAGTCATTTCTACAGTAAAACAGGCTGAAGGAGCTGGTGGAGTTCAGGAGAGCTCAACCCTTCTTCCTTCATCTTTGGATAAGAGGCTGTGGAGCTGTTGGACAGAGAGAACAATGGCTGTTTTTAACGTGGAGGTATGCAAACTGGCAAGAAGTCACTGCACAGCTTTTTTTTTTTTTTTTTTTTTTAAACATATGCTAAATATGACAGACAGCAGCACTCAATTCCAGAAATAAATGTTTATTATCTTTTTGAACAGCAGATGGCGCTGTCTATCTGTTCTTCCATTGTTAGAAATCATTCATCTCCAACTCAGCTGAAAGACCTCCAGGCTCTGCTTCTGCTCTGTCACTGCCCCCTGCTGCCCTGCACCAGTACTGCACCCAGCCCCACCACCCCTCAGCTTCATCTGAAAAAAAGCAACAAGTGTGCAGCTCTTTTTTGATCTGAGGAGACAGAATAATTGTTATTAAGTATAAAAATAATTAATTATTCCATAGTTAGAGAGATAAATAAGCTATTTCATACACTAGTTCTTCTCCACACTCATCCAGGCTGGAATCAAACAATCAAACATGACGAGATGACTCACCGGTGATAAAATTGAAGCCTTCGTATCAGACTGACAGATGTTTTTAAAGAGAAAGGTGCTGTTAGCTCAGCCACCTGTGTGTGTGTGTGTGTGTGTGTGTGTGTGTGTGTGTGTGTGTGTGTGTGTGTGTGTGTGTGTGTGTGTGTGTGTGTGTGTGTGTGTTCCATCATTTGTTCAGCCTCCTATCTACCTGAGAGCACCATCAGGTGTTTGACTGATTCTGGGTAAATCTGCTCTGACTCTGAGCTCAAGCTGTATCATAAAACAGCAGACAACATAGAGGTACACAGATTATAGGTTAACACACACACACACACACACACACACACACACACACACACACACACACACACACACACACACACACACACACACACACACACACACACACACACACACACACACACACACACAGAAACTCTTCGTCTCATATCAGTGAATCCAGAGAATGGAGAAGGATCCGGGCTCAGACAGATGAAGCTGAGCAGGTGGAGATCGATGTTTAATTACCAAACGAGGGTTAAAAACCTCATCGGACAGACGGGAGGCTCAGAGAGCAGAGAGCAGGTGCTGGTTAGAGGAGCGATGATGGACATGAAAGCCCTGAAGAGCTGGAGCAGGTGAAATGAGCTCCAAGATGAGCTGATGAGGAAATGAGGTGCAGGTGGGTGAAAGCTCAAATTAAGATGGGGAGAAGAGGAAACACTCAAAGTTTGTTCTGAACACACAGAAAGAAGGTTTAACCTAACAGAGACCAGATCCCGAGGAGACGGGGAGGCTGCAGAGACTGCTCCATGGAGACGTGTCCATCACCTGAGCCTGAGTGTCAGAGACGTCAGGAGAGCTCAGAGCTGAGCCTAAGGTGTATCAGCCAGCTGGAGAGGAGTTCACAGGCCAAGGTGGACCAGATGCTAAAGGAGGGGCAGATAGGGAGTCCAGACCTGGGTCAGACCTGAATTTAGCTCATTGGGAGCCTTCATCTCTTCCAGACCGTTTCAAAGCTTCTTTTCCTGTATCCCAGTCTAACTTTTATCAGATGTAGTCTCAGTTTTAGTCACAGACCTTTAAAGATTCACTGAATATACTTTAAGTCTCTGCTTTAGTTTCTTGAGGTACCGAAGTGTAAAAATCTGCTTCTAAATCCTTGTCAGTATACGAGTTAGAGCTGCCTCATCCCATTCTGTTGAAGATAAACACCAGTACAACTCATTCTGGTTCATGAGACAGGCAGGGCTCCCAGAGGCCAACAGAGCTCCCAGAGGCCAGCAGAGCTCCCAGAGGCCAGCAGAGCTCCCAGAGGCCTACAGAGCTCCCAGATACCAGCAGGGCTCCCAGAGGCCAGCAGAGCTCCCAGAGGCCTACAGGGCTCCCAGAGGCCAGCAGGTCTCCCAGAGGCCTACAGAGCTCCCAGATACCAGCAGGGCTCACAGAGGCCAGCAGAGCTCCCAGAGGCCTACAGGGCTCCCAGAGGCCTACAGGGCTCCCAGAGGCCAGCAGAGCTCCCAGAGGCCTACAGGGCTCCCAGAGGCCAGCAAGGCTCTGGTGGAAAGGAAGAGGAAAACAGTCAACACAAATTTAAGTCACTACACAAAATTTAAAGTAATGTTTTAAATTTTGATCCAAAGAAATGGACTGAACCAAAGAAAACTTGACTGTAGAACACTGGACATCAGGGAACTGGACCTTAGATGACTGAACCATATAGGCAGTATCACAGAGAACTGGACCTTAAATACTGGACCATAAGGACTGGCCCAGAGAGCACTGGACCTCAGAGGACTGGACTGTAGTGGACTTGACCATAGAGAACTGGACCACAAGGACTGGCTCACAGAGCACTGGACCAAACTGACGGGACCACAGAAGACTGGACCATGGAAGACTGGACTGTCGAGGACTGGACCATGAAGACTGAACCAAAGAGGATTCGACCTTAAGTACTTGACCATAAGGACTGAACCATAGAGAACTAAACCACAAAGGGCTGGACTGTAAAGACTAGATCATAGAGCACTGGACCATAAGGACTAGACCACAGAGGGCTGGACTGTAAAGACTGGATCATAGAGCACTGGACCATAAGGACTAGACCACAGAGGACTGGACTGTAGAGGACTGGACCATAGAGCTGGACCATTAGGACTGGACTATTAAGACTGCATCATAGAGGGCTGGACCACAGAAGACTGGAACATAGAGAACTGGACTGTAGAGGACTAGAGTGAGGTTATCTTCCCTGATGAGTCCAGTTTTTCTCAACACCTGGTAGTCTAATGGTTGGACGAAGACCCAGACCTGGACCTGTAGAGGACTGCAAGCCACAGCGTCTCACACCCACAGTGGGATTTGGTAAAGGATTGATGAGGATCTGGGGTCTTCAGCAAGGGTGGACTCAGGCAGATCAAGATCTCTGTGAAGGACTCACGAATGAAGCTATGAACCAGGTCATCCTGGAGGAAAAGCTGCTTCCTTCTGCTCTGACTGGGTTCCTGGACTCTGGGGATTCATAACACACCGCTCGCTCAGCAAGCTGTGAAGGAAGAAGACCAGATCAAGACCCAGCCCAGTTTCTGGACCTAACCCCCAATGGAAACCTCTGAATGTGATCCAGAAGAAGATTGATGGCCGTGATCCATCAAACAAAAGCTGAGCTGGTAGAGTTTTTGGTCTAGGAGAGACAGAAAGTCCCCGACATCAGTGAGACTGACTGGAGGAGAGTCTGAAGAGACGCCTGAATGCTGAGACCTAAAGCCCGAGTCAGTCCACCAAACCTTCATTTATCAACTCCTCCTCAGAGAAAGACCAGGATCTGGAGTTGACAGTTTATGGAATCAGACACTGAAGTTCATCCGACCCAAACACAGACCTTCAAAAAGTCAATGTTACACTCATCTTTCGTCTTCCTGTCTCTTTTCATCTCCTTATCATTTCTTCCATCTCCTCTTTCCTTTTTTTGTCATCTCCTTCTCCTCACCTTTTCTCACACCTTCAAATCTTTTCTCTGCTTTGTGTTTTCCTCCCTTCTCTTGTTTTTTTAGTCTTTATTTCCTCTTTACATCCTCCTCCTCTCATCATTTCTTTCTTTACATTCTCATTTCTTTACTCTCACTCTCCTCTTCCTCACCCCCTCCCCTCTTCCTCCCTCCCTCCCTCCTCCTCTCTTTCTCTCCTCCAGCGGCAGAGGATCAGTGAACAGCAGCAGAGTCACTCTGCTCGTATCAAAGTGAGGATTCCTCTCTTTTTGTTTTCTTTTCTTTCCTGACGTTTCCTCCTCCCCTCTTCTTCTTTTCCTGTTCTTTCTCTTGTGCTCGTTGATCCTTTTAGTCGGAGCGTACGCTGCATCCTGAGCAGATGTTCCCTCTTTGTGTTTTCGGCTGGTTGGTAGTAACCTCTGTCAGTCTGCTCACTCCTCTCGGCTCCTGATGATTTCACCGCATCGACTCTTTTTCAGTCCAAACTTGGAGCGTCTCAGAGAGCTGCAGCCGGAGCAGAGTTGGTCTGGATGAAACATGGACTCTGTGGATGAGAGACTCCATCACGTGCACGCTTCATCTGGAGGATGTGGAGGATTTTATTCAGTGGTTTGGATCCAGACTTAGAGTGAGACTTTTTCACATCGACTGATTTTTCTTCCTCCTCAGACATCCTCTTCCTCTTCCTCTGCTGTCATCACTCTGGAGGAGATTAAAATGGGATCCTAACGCTGTGGTTGAACCAGGATGGACTTGCTGGATGTTCTCACTCCCGTCTTGGCCACCATCCCGGCCAGCCCTCCTCCAAACTCTTCTCTGGAGAACCAGACGTCCTCGCCACAGGCTCCTCCTCTTCCTCCCCACTCTCAGGTGGCGTCTGTACTCATCGTGCTGGTGGTGTCGGTGATCATCCTGGGCACGGTGGTGGGGAACGTCCTGGTTGTGGTGGCCGTGTTCACCAGTCGAGCCCTCAGAGCGCCGCAGAACCTCTTCCTGGTGTCTCTGGCTTCAGCGGACATCCTGGTGGCCACGCTGGTCATCCCGTTCTCCTTAGCCAATGAGGTGAGGACACTCAGTAGACTCTATCTGCAGACAGAGATCACAGACCATCTGAGTCCTGATCAGAGACTGATTGTCTAAAGATGATTGCCCCCTGCAGAGGTCCAGAGGTAGAAACTACAGATATTTAAAATACGCTAAAACAGAAAATCCCTGCACATACAGTCAGAACATGACTCCTCCAGACCTGTAGGGGGCAGGCATCAGTTTCAAGAGCTGCTTTTAGATTTCATAGATCAAGGCCAAAATTTCAGTTCCACTTTTTAGTTCCTATCAGCAACATAACCCTCTGAAATTAAACCCTGAAGGTGATCATACCACCTACAGATGCTTCAGCTGTCAACTATTTTGTGATGATTTTATTTTGTCAACGTGGAGAGATTAGGATCAAGCAGCAAAGTGAATAAACTCTACAGAGAGGTTTGTTTCTAATATGCAGTTTTGTTCAGGGCCATAATAAAGAGCCTCCTTGCTAACAGCTACAGGTTGCCTACCCGTCAGTCAATCAGTCACGTCCTTGTATGAACAAAACTCTTCATTTCACCATACCATTGGCCGCAGAAGCAGCGTTTAACTCCATTTATTTGGACAAGTTGGTGTCTTTTAAACTCTAAAGTCACACTGTTAACAGCATAAAAATGTACTGTTGTTCTATGGTCAGTTTTTTAAAATGATACTTTACAACAGAGGCAACTTCTACAAGTTTTGACTGTCACAGAGCAACCGGTGTTTTGGAGTTAATAGTGACCATGCTAACTGGTGACTCTCAGCTAACAGTATCAGTCGTCAACAGGTGAAAGTCTCCAGTTAACAGGGTCACACTTTACAATGAAACACCAGCAATGTCTGCAGGTGAATAATTAACTCTGGACGTAGTTTTCTGGTTCTTTTATTATGAACCGGTTCTCAGACTCAGCAGTCTGTGTGCCTTTTTGGTTTGGGAGGGGTTCTGATTTATTGACACACGTTTACGTACTGGTCTGTCACAGTCTGGAAAGTGTCTACGGATAATGCAGTCATGAGCATTAAGTGATAGCTGTGTGCCAAATACATCTGTCCACCTAATATCTGTCCACTTGCTGATCACTTCTATCCACTCACTGCTATCTCACAAACCTGGGAGCCGTTTACCATCTGTAAAACTGATAATATTAAGCTTTAAAATGTGTTTTAGGTGGTAAACAGCTCCACGTCAGTTGAAAAACCATTATACTCTGCAGTGCTTCTGCAGCGGCATTGTTGATAGACAAATAATCCTTCGATGAAAAATTGAGTTAAAAAATACCTTACAGATAGAGAAATGATCCATTCAGATTGAAATCATGTTTTGAACTAGGCTGTAAATACTTATATAAATAATAAAATATTTCTGCCGTAAAGATTGTCTCTTTGAATAGCTGTCTGTATGGTCTGGCACTTCTGCAGACAGCCTCTAGTGGACACTTTAAGGACTGCAGTTTTTTGGCATTTAAGCATCAGCTTCATGTTCAAAGACCGGAGGTTGCTGCTTCGATAAAGAAGTACTTAGTGTGATTTATTTTTTCACTCTTACTCAAGATACTAAAGTAAATTCACTTTGAGTCCCAAAACAGATGTCCACAAAACCTGACAGAACTTTCCCAGAACTTTAGATTTTTGCAGACCACACAACAGCAGATAAACTTTCTTTTCGAAAAAATGTTTACCTTGGAAAGATCTTTTTTTCTTTTCTGATCCCCAAATCCCTAATTTAAAGCAGTGGTGTATACAAGAGGTGGGCAAGGGGGGTGCGGTCGTCCTTTTTTAAAAAAAATTTTGGCCCACTTGTAAAGAACAAATGTTAAAGTGCCATGTTTTAAGCCAAAACAAGCGCTAAAGTGCCCTGCTGGGAGCCTAAACCTGCATAAAGTGTCCTCTTAGGAGCCATAATGAGTGCCAAAGGGCCTTTTTGGGAGCTAACTTGTGATCTTGTGTGATCTTGAGAGCCAAAACACAACCAAGTGCCGTTTTTGGGGAGCCAAAACATGCGTAAAATACTCTCCAAGGAGCCATAAAAAACAAGCAAAAGGGTCCTCTTGGGAGCCAAGATGTGTATAAAATGCTCTTTTGCGAGCCAAAAAATACTCTAACGTGCTCTCCTGGTAGCCGAAACCTGCCTAAAATGGCCTCTAGGGGTCAAAATTAATACTACAGTGTCCTCTTGGGAACCATAATGAGCATAAATGATCCTTTAAGAAGCCAACTCATGGATAAAGTGCTCTCTTGAGAGCCAAAAGACACCTAAATGCCCTTATAGACGCCAAAAACACATGCTTAAGTGTCATTTTGTGAGTCATAGTGCACTGATATGTCCTCTTTAAAATCCAAATGTGGGCTTAAGTGCCCTCCTGGTTGGAAAAAAAGCATACATAACTGGCCTCTGGGGTGGCAAATGTCTGAACACCATGCTCTCGAAAAACACGCAGACTTGATTGCCTCTTCAGTGGCGAGAACACCCTGTATGTGCCTTTTTCTTTTTGCTTCTGCTCTTTACAAAGTGTGTGGATGCCACGGGTAAAATGGAGAGAAAATCCATCCTTTATTCTTTCCTCCATCTGTTGATCAGCCCAGAAAGCTCTGTCTGTATCTGTGTTTCTAATGTAGAGCACAAATAATGTATTTCACCTCCAGCCTGTACAGTAGTTACTTATATTTCTTATTCAGGTCATATGACGCACATTCACAGCTTAAAGAAGACGAAGCTGACTGTTTCTTTCACAGCAGACTGATCTTCTTTGTGTAGATCTCTTTCTAAAGCATCGACCTGAACACATTTCCTTCTTTACTCTGAAGGCTGATGGGCTTTCCTGTCAGGTTTAAACAAGATGAGCTGACAAAGAGCTGAAGAACCACAGAGACTGGATAGACAGAGGAGGGGGAATCAGCACAGGTGTGATGGAGACAGGTGAGACCCATAAGGGACAACCCCAGAGGAGGGAAACACAGGGACAGGAGGACAAACTAGACCAGACACACAAGGAGCAAAAACTATGAAATAAAATAATTTAAAAAAAAAAACAATAATTAAAGGGGCTATGAGGAGTTTCTAATTTACCCTGAAAAGTCTCTCTTCTAGATATATGCCTGATTGTAATCCACACTTTAAAATGACATTATCAAATGAGATTGTCAGCTACAGGATACACGGCAAAAAAACGAAATATTTTCAAGTGTTTTTGTCTTATTTTAAGCAAAAATGATCTTATTATACTCTACATGTGCCTCACTCAATTGACCAGCCCAGAAAAATGTCTTATTTCAAGTTATTTTAAGACAAAAATGAGGTCTGAATTGCTTGGAACAACAACAAAAAACTCTGACAATGGAACAAGAGAAAAGTGACTTGCATAAAGACATTATTCTACCTGTAAGCAAATTTTGGAGCAAGCGTCTCTTGTTCCATTGGCAGATTTATTTTGTTTCACTTGTTTGAAGCAACTCAGACCTCATTTTTGTCTTTAAATAATTGTAAACAAGATTTTTTTTTCTGGACTGGTCAGGTGAATGTGACACATACTAGGTCTAAAAAAGCATTTTCTATTGAAAATAAGACAAAAATCCCTTGATAAGGTTTCAGTTTTTTCCGGTGTATTTTAAAATACTACTTCTTAGCTTGCGAATTGGTTCAAGCAGGACTGGATTGCTTTACGGCACGTCGAGGTCTCCATGACAACACCATAGCAGTTGAAGTTTAGTAGTGAGAAGAGAGATCTGTGTTTTTCTCTGCTGAAAACGATTTCTGTGATTAATTTTGTAGTGATGGTAGACACTGGAGCTTAACTGTCAGACAGAAAAAGGGCAGAAGAGAAGAATAAAGATAAGCAGGAGAGTGATAGAGCACGAGCTAAAAGCCAACACAGGGGCTAAGCTGTTTGTGCTAATGTTCATTGGAACCCACAGTCAGCAGTTATTCTGCAGTGGTCTGTTCAAACTTGAGAGTCTATCAATATAATGAAGAGTGAGGTTACGTTAGCTCTGATTGGTAGACGACTGGTAGGATATAACCGGGATTTACTAACATTACACATTACGGACATGTTTTAGAGCACCGTCTGCCAGCTGTGCTACACTGCAAAAAAAAAAAAAAAAGAAAGAAAGAAAGAAATCTTACCAAGTTTTTTTTGTCTTATTTTCAGTAGAAAATTACTTTTTTTTGACATGATATGAGTCACAGTCACCTGACCAGTCCAGCAAAATGTCTTACTTTTAGTTACTTAAAGACAAAAATTAGGTCTGAATTGCTTTTAATGGGTAAAAAATCTGACTGTGGGATAAAAAAAATGTGCTTGTATTAAGACATTATTCTATAGTCTTGACAAAAACATTTCTCTTACCCCACTGGCAGATTTTTTTTACTTGTCACAAGCAAATCAGGTGTTATTTTTGTCTTTAAATAACTTGAAATAAGACACTTTTCTGAAATGGTCAAGTGAATGTGGCTCATATTAAGTCTTAAAAGACATTTTTACCTGAAATAAGACAAAAACACTTTGTGAGATTTCAGCTTTTTTTTCGTTTTTGCAGTGTAAATATAAACGACTTCTAAACTACTTACAAACTGACAGTGTTTACTTGTCGTCATGTTAGTCTACAGATGTGTTGGAGCACCAGGCTGCCGATAGCACTACATGCTGACATGTTTCAAACTGTACTGATGAATACCTTACCTCGGCGTGTTGTATCTGGTAAAAAGTTTTACTGAAGAAAGAAAATTTGTTTCGATCTGAAACAAAGTGTCTGATGTGTGTGTCCATTCATTGATTCAGTCATCTACCAAAACACATCTGAACTGAAAAATGCAGTGTCTCCTGTCAAATATTGATTTGCCATTAAAATGCGATTAAACTGAGATGAATTGCAATGAACTAATTACAAAGCCTTTGATAAATTAGATTCATTTCTTTAATTAAGTCCCTCCCCGACAGAAACACAAGATAAAGCCATAAAACGGATCGACACGAGAAAAATTCAAAACAGAAAAGCAGAAACACACGAGCCTGATCCTTCAGCTGTGAGATGAGCCTGTCTGAGCTGACGCAGTTTGAGCGATAAACGGGTATTTTTGGTACAGATGGTCCCGTTTTGTTTGTGTGATGGTCCGTTAGTTTTCTTATTTCACTGAAATGAAGGGACTCTGATACATGTCCCCAACAAAGGGAGGGAAACTGTCCCCATGTGAACTCAGACGCGAGACTGGCACATGAGAGATCAGGCCCCGATTACACGCCACAGAGGACCAGTTCACTGAGAATGGATCACAGACGCTTACAGCACAATGACTCACGCTTCATGTGTTCGTCTAACTGAAGCTCTGACTCTGGTCTGAGGATAGTCAGAGTCCTGGAGCCCTGTGGGGTTTCCTTCAGTTTCCACCTGACTGTGACGGAGATGAGCTGTTAGCATCTCCGCACAGCCGTTAATGGCAAGCTGTTTTAACATTCAAAAGAAAGTTTGAGTATTTGAATTCAATGGGAAAACTAATTGGTAATGGGAAACTCATGAATAGCAAAAGTTATGTCATTTCGCCTTGTCAAACTTATCTTTTAAATGTTAAAACGGCCGAGTGTTGTTTGCTTTGCAGAGCCATAAGTGGAGTATTTCAACCTTTGTGCATACTGTGTCTTTTTTGACTCATTTGCAGGAGTAAAAGCTGCAAAATCCTTCAATAAATCAAGCTCTGAGTCTGTGGCTGAATGAATCATACTCTGCCGCTAACTTTCATGTCATTAATCATCGGTCTGAAAAGTTTCAGCCACGTGAGTCCCATGGTTTTAGAGAAAGAAATGTCACTCCAAAGCCCAGTGGTTTCCCGGGTACCAGCTGATGGAGCGGGGTGAAGAGGTGAGGCTGTGACGTCGGTCTGATGGATGGTGAGAGTTTCTGACAGCTTTGAGGTTTCATCATTAAGAGCGCACTGATCTGAAACCTCCGGAGCAAACACAGACGCTTTCAGCTGCAGCCGACGTGACAGAAATAAGATATGGACTGAATCTTTATCAGGAGCAGAGAAAATCCTCAGACTGTGAATTCTCTCTGTTCCCCTGCAGCTTTAATTAACCCCATTTCTGTCTCCCTCCTCCAGGTGATGGGTTACTGGTACTTCGGCTCCACCTGGTGCTCCTTCTACCTGGCCCTGGACGTCCTCTTTTGCACCTCCTCCATCGTCCACCTCTGCGCCATCAGCCTCGACCGATACTGGTCCGTCACTAAAGCGGTGAGCTACAACCGCAAACGGACGCCGAGTCGTATCAAAGCCATGATCAGCATCGTGTGGCTCATCTCCATCGTCATCTCGTCCCCGCCGCTCCTCATGACCCAGCAGAAGGAGGTGCTGCTGACAGAGGAGGAGGGGGAGACGAGGAGGCAGGAGTGTCTCCTCATGACGCAGACGTGGTACATCCTCTCCTCCTGCCTCGTTTCCTTCTTCGCGCCAGGTGTCATCATGATCCTGGTTTACTGTAAGATTTACCGCGTGGCCAAGCAGAGAGCCTCCACCGTGTTCGTGGCCAAGAATGTGATGGAGCGGCAGCCGTCGCAGTCAGAGACCTGCTTTGCAGGCGCCGCCAGGACCTGCCACAGGAAGGGAGCGGTCTGCGACAGATCCCCGTACCAGGTGGCGAGCGCGCGGCCTGCAGACAAACTCAGCTCCTCCAATGTGGAGAGCAGCAGCAGCCGGAGAGGAGAGCTGGACGAGATCAACTTAGAGGAGAAGAAGAGTGACGTTAAAAGCTCCTCCTTCTCCTCCGTCCTGCGCTTCACCAGGAGAACCAGAGGGGGCGCCAAACCAGAGGAGAGGAAGGAGTCAGAGGGTGGTACGAATAGACTAAAGCCTCCTCCTTCTACTCCATCCTGTGCCTCCATCTCATGGGCCTCCTCAGACCACTGCTCCCACCACCTCCTGCTGCCGTCGCCCGTGCCGCTCCGCAGCAGTCAGATGTCGCTGTCCCGACAGAAGGTGGCGCAGATGAGGGAGAAGCGCTTCACCTTCGTGCTGGCGGTGGTGATGGGCGTGTTTGTTCTGTGCTGGTTCCCGTTCTTCTTCACGTACAGCCTGCAGGCCGTCTGCAGGGACAACTGCAACATCCCCGACTCACTCTTCAACCTCTTCTTCTGGATCGGATACTGCAACAGCTGCCTGAACCCCATCATCTACACCGTCTTCAACCGGGACTTCAGGAGGGCCTTCAAGAAGATCCTGTTTGAGACTCACAAACACACATGAGGCCCGTGTGTGTGTGTGTGTGTGTGTGTGTGTGTGTGTGTGTGTGTGTGTGTGTGTGTGTGTTTTAATCCACTGTGCTGTCACAGCGACATTAAAGGGCTTCTCATACAGACAGAGTGATGATTCATTATTTAAACGCTCAGTGAAGTTTCAATGAAACACTCTTCATCCAGAAGAGGGGTGAGGATGATGATGATGCCTGCAATAATAAGACTGCAAGGACGATGATAAAAAAGAAGAATAGAATAGAAAATACTTTATTTATCCCCAAGGGGAAATTCAGAAGGAGTCACAGCAGCATTCAAGAAAACAAAAGTAAGAAAGTGTATAGAAAGTGCAGAAAGCTCCATAAGAAAATAGATGATGACAGCTTGTCCATCATTGTCCAGTTCAGCCAGCCTCCACCTCCACAGGGTCCAGGACTGAGCTTCTTCAGCAGTCTGTTCAGTCTCTGTCTCCTGGATCCTGTCTGCTCACAGCAGGTGAAGTTCTTCCAATGTGGCGTTGGTGTCTGATGTTAGCTCTGTTAGCCATGTCTGTGAATAGCATGATGCTACTCTGCCTTCTGGTATTCCCTCTGTTGCTGGGTTAGCATGGCTAGCTTGAATTCATGCCTTCTTAGCTCTCACCAGCACGTCATCCTCACCTTGTGAAAACCATCAGGCCTTGCATTGACATGCTACAGGCTGCTAACAGCTGATTTCACATGTAAACAATGACATGTAGGATCTCCAGACAAACACAGGAGAAAAGTAGTAAAAATATCACTGAAGCCACAAAAAGTTTGGTGTCCACGACCAACAAATGAACCATACAAAGTAATGATCCACTCCAAATACAAAGATTATGAAAAAGAGACAAAAAATTACAAGAAACGGACAAAGAAGAGAGAGCTGCTACAACAGGCAGACACACCAAGGTGGCGTCTAGCAACAAGTATGATGAAGGTGATGATGATATTGATGGTGATGAAGATGATATAAATGGTAAAGGTGATAAGAAAAATGCTAAGGATAATTTATTGATGTCTTGATGAGGATATCAATGGAGATAAATGGAGATGAGAAAAAAATGTCTATCTCATGATGTGTATGATGAAGAGGATCAGTTGACAATGATGACAGAATCATCTTAAAAGAGAGGGTGATGAAGATGGTTTTGTTTAAAGAGAAGGTTGGGATAAAGGTAACATGAAAAGATGAGAATGATGTTGATGAGGACCACAGTGAGGGTGATGATGATGATAACGAATATTATGATGATGATGATGATGATGATTATGATGATAATGATAATGATGGTGATAAGACTTAGAGGCTGATGACAATTGAGATAATGATGAGAATGATAAGACTGAGAGCTGATGGTAATGAAGATAATGATGAGAATGATGTTTATGAGGTTGAAGATAACAAGGATCACAGTAAGGATGCTGCAGTTTGTGATGATGATGATGATGATGATGACGAAGATGATGATGATGATGAGGATGAAGTTTGTGATGATGATGACAGGACTCAGAGGCTGATGATGATGATGAAGATAATGATGAGAATGATGTTAATGGGGTTGAAGGTAAAGAGGATCACTGTGAGGATAATGAAGTTTGTGATGATGATGATGATGATGATGATGATGAAGGGGGATGATAATTATTTGGTTGATGACGATGCGGATGATGATGATAATCATAATGATTATGGTGATTATGAGGAAGGTGGTAGTGATGATGATTACACTGTTGAGAAGATAATAGTGATGAGGAAAATTATTACATCCTGATAATGATGATGATGATGATACTGAAGTGAAATGATGATTTGGTTAATAGCAACAATGACCATGGTAATGATTGTGGTGATTATGAGAAAGGTGAGAGTGATGATGATTACACTTAAGAAGACGATGAAATGGGGATGATGATGATGATGATGATGATAATGAGGATGTTGATTATAAAAATGATGATGTTGAATATGTTAAAAATATCAGAATGATGATGATGATGACATCCAAAGGATGTTGAAGATAGTTGTTGTCACAGCAGTGTGGCACTTAGTGTTCAGCTCAGTCTGTCCTCGGGGCAGAGAGCTGAGAAATATCTGAGGCGTAACTCTGGGGATCTTATGCTGATGATATCAATGAGTGAGGGGAGGGGAGGAAACCCACAGTGCTCTGAGGAACAAAGGACGAACAGTTTGATGTTACGGTTTCTCTTTCCTCAGAGTGATCACACAGCAGCTGCTCCTTCAACCTGAGCAGACGCCGAGCAGGAAACTGAATCAAAGTCCGACATTTCTTACTCATCCCTCACAGTGTAGACTCTGAGCAGCTCAGGGCCAAAAACATTAAAGATTCATGTGCCGCTGGCAGACCGAAGGGAGTGCATACACATTCAGGATAATGGCCCCCACATCTCTGAGTAAATGTAATCAGCCCAAGCGCTGGTGATTATCCTGTGGAGCTCATCATGAAATAATTGGACGGGACTCTGAGAGCTGCATCACTCAGAGCTCTGAGACTCTGAGAAAACAAAGGTAGAAGAGCGAACCAACACACAGCCAATACCAAACCAACACCAAACCAAAGCTAAACCAACACTAAACCAACGCTAAACACCAAACACCAAACAAACCCCAAACACAATACTAAACCAACATTAAACCAACACCTAAGGCCAAACCAACAATAAACTGACAAACCAAAACCAAAAATTATACCAAACAACACCTGTATGGTTTCATCTTTGTCTGACGGGTTCAGACTGTTATTTCTGAAACAAACCTCAGATAAAAAAAGACTCCATGCTTACACAGAGAGGTCCAAGGCCGCCCTGTTACATCATCTGGTTTCCAGGCAACAGAGTTTGAAAACATGCCGACAATCGCTTTATTACCTGTCCTACCTGAAATAAACTGCTGCTGAAACCTGTAGAAGTCAGAAAACACAGAAAGCAGCAGCAGCACACGAACCAGAGCAGTTAGACTGTTTAAACTTTAGTGTTCACAGAGGAGAAGAGGAGATATCCTACATAGAGATGCTAAATCTAGACTCTTAATAAACCAGGGTTAAATAAAAATTCTTTTTTCAATCATTTATTTAAGGGCGTATCAAGATTGATTCACTCCGTTTGTCAATGTGTGCACCCAGACATTCTGAGTGTCCAGTTTTTATATAAGCATCAGCATGCACCACACGGTGACTGGAGCTCCTCATGAAAAAAGCAGCTAATGGCTGTCGTAGAAGTCACTAAATGACGTCGTCGCCTAAATTGCATAATTGGACATTTGCATGTAATTGCCATGGATGCTGTAGGAGAGCAGAATAACAAGGTAGGAGAGAGAAACACCGTGTCATGGTTTGGTGTTTTTCTGGGTTTTGGATTTTCTTTTTTATGGTTTTATGGTTATTCTTTGTATTTCTTGTGTTAATCTTAGTTCTTCTTGTTGTGTGTTCTGTGTTTCCTGTTTTTGTCTTTAGTTCTTGTTGTAGGTCTTTTCTGTTATGTTCTGTATTTTGGATTTTTCTAGTCTCTGGCTTTAGTTTCCTTGTGTTGGTTGAGTTCTCCCTCTTGGCTTTGTGTTTCCCTCTAGTTTGATTGCCCGTCATGTGTTTCACCTGTGTCTCGTGTCTCACCTGTGCTGATTGTCCATGTGTCTATTTAGGCCTTGTACACACAAAGCCAGATATTTTCAAAACTGAATACAACCCTCCCCAACCACACACAGCAACAAATCAACAGGTGAGTGCAGCGTAAAGCACACTAAACCCATAATGGGCAGCGTTTTTTCGACATAAAACCTGTGCCACCCAATCAGAATGAACTTCATGCACTCAACCAAAAACTCAGTTTCCCAGCGTCTTTGCAAAACCATGAAACCATGAAACCATTTTTTTCCAAAACCTTCACTTTGGCCGGGGTTTTCAGTGACGTAAAACTGCAGTTTTTTGTAGACGGGGGTATAAAACATGAAAAAAAATATATATGTGGTTTCCCAAATACCTGGCTATGTGTGGACATTACCTTAGGCCCTCCTCACACGAGGACGGCCCCGTATCGTCTTGTCGTCGGCATCAAAACATGTATCGCTGTTTACACATCATATTGTACATAGGCTTGTGCATTTACATGACAACGCAAAACTGTCGTCGGGTTGCCCGTCTGGTTCTGCTCCGAGGCGGACTCCACGTCAACAAGTGCTCATTCACGCGTGACATGCTGCGTCTCTGCATGAGCACTTGTTGTTGTTGTTGCCGTAGCTGGTGTTGTTCATGCTCTCTGAGAAAATGTTGATATCATAGTTGAAGTAATATTTGTAGCTGCTGGAACAATATCAGAATCAGAAACCTGCCGCCATCATTGTTGTTGTTGTTGTTTGTGACAACGTGGGTTGGGGGGCGGGGAGTAGGAGGGGTGCTATGAGGTCACCGTCTTTTCCGGACTTATCTGTTTATACCAAGTACAGCATGAAAACGAATACGCAGATATCCACCTGCAGACCCTTTTCAAAAAAGATGCAGAGTCATGGACAAATACGCGTATCTGTGTGTCAATATCACCGGATCGATAGTTTATTTTACCGGAGTCGTAGAAATTCGTACTCGTGTAAAGTCCACCTTAGTCTCAGTGTTTCTTGAGTTCCTTGACAGTTCATTGTCCACTGACGCCCTGTCTGCACATCCTGCTGTGTCTTCTTGGCTCTCAATGAGTTTTCTAGTGCTTAGGATTTTGTAAGAGTTTGGGTTTTTTTTTAATTTTGAGTTTAGTTTGATAAACCTTTTTGTCTTGACCTGTTACTGGGTTCCTCCTCTTTTGATTTTCTTTGTGGAACTTCACAGCCATAAATATGTTTAGAGCTATAAATGAGCTTCTTTCTGTCCATTCTTGTTTATAATGAAAGAATATCAAACCTAGCGCGACGGTTGGCCCTGCAGCCTCACAGCAAGAAGGTCACCGGTTCGATTCTCAGCTTGGCAGGTTGGCCTTTCTGTGTGAAGTTTGCATGTTCTCTCTGGGTACCGGCTTCCTCCCACAATCCAAAAACATGCTCACCAGGCTTCGTTTCGCTTATTTCAATCATATTTAAAAGTATACCAACCACAGCGACACCACTGAAAACCATGTTGACCGAAAAGGTTTAGGCTGAAGCTACTTAGCTTATATGTGCCTAATCTTCTTACTGTACAACATTATACCAGAGCCAAACAAAAAGTCAAACAACACAATCTCAACAACCAATGAATAATTAATAATCCAAAAAAGAACTGAGAAGAGAATATCCCAAAAATAACAGCAGCAAATACAAAAGAAGCAAATACAAAATAATTCCTGAGGACTTTCCCGTTATCCCTGTTTTTCCTTCTTTTCTTCCATCCTTCCTCCTCCTCTTCCCCTTTTCTTATTCTCTTTTTTGTTCCCTTTCTTTCTCCTCCCTCTTATTTCTTCTTCCTTCCTTCCAATCCCTCTCCTCCATTACCCCTCTTTCTCTTCCCCTCCTTCATGCTGCCCTTATCCCATCTCCTTTCTATCTTCTTCTTCTTCTGCCTTCCCTCTCCCATATCTTCCCTTTCTCCCATTTTCACAGGTTAATTGGTCACTAGAAATTGTACCTAGGTGTGAGTGTGTGCATGAATGGTTGTCTGTCTCTATGTGTGTCAGCCCTGTGATTAACTGGTGACCAGTCCAGGGTGTACCCCGCCTCTCGCCCAATGACAGCTGGGATAGGCCCCAGCCACTTGCGACCCTGAACAGGATAAGCGGTTCAGAAAATGAATGAATGAATAAATCAAATTTCCTCCTTTATCTGGGATTGGGACTGCCAAAAGTGATCCAAAAATGGGCATGCTTCCGGTTTGCCTTGGACTTGTCCACCTATGGGCGGTTTCGGACAGGGGAAGGGTCCACGGCAGCACCCGCTGCTCATTGAAGAGTAAAATCGATACACACTTTTGAATTAAATTTATATTTAATATATTCATATTAGAATGTCTAGAAAAGTGTCTTGTTTCAAGTTATTTAAAGACAAAAATGAGGTCTGAATTGCTTGTAGCAAGTTAATAAATCTGCCTATTGAACAAGAGGAAAGTTACGTTTAATAAGAAATCGATGTTTAGTTTTAAGCACATTTTTGGGCAATTTTTCTTGTTTTACTGGCAAATTAATTTTTTTCAGGCCTCATTTTT
The DNA here is from genome assembly GCF_033239565.1 of Halichoeres trimaculatus. NCBI lineage: Eukaryota > Metazoa > Chordata > Actinopteri > Labriformes > Labridae > Halichoeres > Halichoeres trimaculatus. Next base: position 6,629,165 of record NW_027437181.1, on the reverse strand, counting down.
GTCTTTTAACAACTTGCAACAAAACATTTTTCTGGACTAATAAGTTGAATGTGGTTCAAATGAAGACAATTTTTACTCAAAATCAAATAAGACAAAAAGTGACAAAAATATGTGATAAGATTTTAGTTTTTTGCTGTTTAGTTTTTCTCCTTGAAAAAAAAAGAGTCTCTGGAAAAGAGGGTCTGAAAACTGAATACAGAGAAAAACACTGAGTCGGCCTCACTGGCACCACATCAGTTTTGTTTTCAGGTCCATTTAGAGACGTGTGCAGACTGAGTTTTTAAGAGTGTTTCCAAACTTTTCAATAATGGGAAGTCCAGACATGTATTGACTGCCATGTCCAGACTTTTATAAATGGGTGAACCATGCTGGTGATTTATGGGTGTGTCACTGTTGTTTATGGTATGGTGGGTGACTTGGCGTGACCAGGGTCCATATGCAGGTGCAGTCATTAGTGATGAAAAGGGGCCATTTGCAGTAATCAGGAATTTGTTAGCGGTGTGTAGGAGCCAGGCTAACATTTATCATGTTTATCACTGTTAATACAGAAATGTCATCAATAATGATAATACAATAAAAATACATTTTATTTATGGAGCGCTTTTCTAAACACTCAAAGACACTTGACATGAATTAAAAACCCTTTAAACTCTACAACTGGGATAACAATTGACAGCCCAGTGAGGTTTGTGCAAAAGAGAAAATAGCAAAACATACAGTTTAACAACTCCAATGTACCATCTGCACATCCACAGGAACATAGAGCGGATTCTTAATCCTCTAACCAGCAGATAATAGGTATTTATTTCAGGAGTTAGAGCCACATTACTAGGTAAGAAGTGCAGAATTCAGACTTGGATTAATTTCCGTTGGGTGATTTGGCTCAGATCCCAGAGGATAAATACAGTCAGAACGTCAAACACCAGAGTTCAATCATCAAAACCTGCAGGACGATCTGTCCACACTGACCCCCTCACCCCTCCACCAGGCTGTGTCCAAATACTGAACCACCTTTATTTCCAAACCGTAGACACCTTCCTGTGATTTCAGCGCCTTTCCTCTCCGTCACAGCTTCAGTCTCAACCTTTCCCTTGACCTCTGATGTGACTGAAAGGTTTTTTCTTCCTGTTGCTGCTGAGCTGTTATCTTAGCCCTCCTCCTCCTCCTCCTCCTACCTGTGCAGGTCTGTAAACAGAGGACAGACCTCTCTGACTCAGTCTGTAAACACTCTGAAAAAAGCTTTCTCCACGTCTGGAACCAAAACATCTTCAGAGCTTTCAAAGGAGCAGATTAAAGTTTGCTCTGAGTCCTTAGAGGTGACGAACGGGTCGCCCAGTGTTTGATCTGTTGCAGCTTCTCCTCTGTGAGTGATGAAAGGGGAGAAGTCTGACTGAGTGTTATCAAGAGTTTCTCTGCAGCCTGAGGCCAGAGCAGCCCCTCAGAGTCTGAGGATGTTTCAGCCAAACGGAGGAAAAACACTCTGCAGGGAGTCTGTAATCAGAATCTGCTGTGGGTCTGACTAAAACCTGAAACACTCACCTTCCTACAGGTGCTACAACTCAGGCCCCGTTTACACGACAACGTTTCACCCCAAAATGCAAAAAAACGCAGTGAAAAAAATCAGTGTTTACACAGGAATGCTGAGGGCAACGGTGGCAGCGAGGTTTCAGAAAATTCCACTCTGGAGGCTGTTTTCAAATTTACTTTTGTAGGTTGGCTGAAATGTCCTCACCTGTCCCCCAGGTGTCTCTGATCCCACTTGATCAGTGGTCAGTTTTCTGCAATGTTACCTGCTGCGTAAACATCAGCAAACTCTGCTTCTGACCAAGAAACATGTTCTCCATTAGGGGGCAATGTGGAGAAAATATGTCAGGATGTTTTTGTGGTAGGATCAGGATCTGGATTTGATCAGGATCACTTTACATATTCAGACTATTTTCACCTACAGACATAACTGAAGGATGGAAAAAAGGAGGATGGAAGGAAGGGAAAGAGGAAGAAAGAAAGAAAGGAAGGGAAGATGGAAGAGCAAAAATGTAGGGGGGGGTAAAGAAAGAAAGAAAAGGAAATGTGTAAGGTAGGAAAGAATGACAAGGAAAAAATGAAGGAATGAATAAGAGAATGAGAGATGAAGGGTGCAAGAAAGGAACAGAAGGGAAGAAAAGGGAGGAAATAAGGAGTAAAAGGAAGCTAGGAATAAGTTAAAAGGAGGAAGGAAATAAGTAGTGAAAGGAAGCTAAGAAGAAGTTTGAGGAAGGAAGAAAGAAATGAAGGGAAGAAAAGGAAAGAAATAAGGAGTGAAAGGAAGCTACGAAGAAGTTAAAGGAAGGAATGAAATTAGGAGTAAAAGAAAGCTAGGAAGAAATTAAAGTAAGGAAGGAAGGAAATAAGTAGTGAAAGGAAGCTAATAAGAAGTTAAAGGAAGGAAGGAAGAAAGGAAGGCAAGAAAGGGGAGGAAATAAGACTTGAAAGTGAGCTATGAAGAAGTTAAAGGAAGGAAGGAAATAAGGAGTAAACGAAAGCTATGAAGAAATTAAAGAAAGGAAGGAAGGTAGGAAGGAAGGAGTAAAAGGAAGCTAGGAAAAAGTTAAAGGAAGGAAGGAAGGAAATAAGGAGTAAAAAGAAGCTAGGAAGAAGCTAAAGAAAGGCAGGGAGGAAGAAATGTGGAAAAAGACAGGAAGAGAGCAAAAGAAAGATGAGAAAGGTAAGAAGAAAGGAAGGCAAGAAAGTAAGGAGAGATGGAAGGTTGGAAGGAAGGAAAGGAAGGAAAGAGGGGAAGAACAGAAGGAAAGGAAAGAAGTGAGGAAATGGGGAAAGGGAATTAGGTAAGGGTGGAATAAAAGGAAGGAAAGGGAGAAAGAAGGAAAGGACTGAAGGTTAGAAAGACTGAAAGTAGGGAAAGGACAGAAGGAAGCTAGGGAGGGAGGAAGGAAGATTGGAAACAAAGAATAGAAAAACAGAAGGAGGAAAGGAAAGAACAGAGGAAGGAATTAAAAGAAAGACAGAAAGAGAAGGGAAAGGGAAAATAATTCAGACCAATTTTTTCTGGAAGTTCTTTTCTGCTCCATCCCAACTCTAATCTGGTCTTTTTTCCTCTAAGCGTATTTTTAAACTCTCACATTTTCACATCATGATAAATCTGTTGAGTTGTTGAGTTTCTGCAGAAAGGACAGAGGAAGCAGCCTGTGCACAGTCAGGATGGAGTTTGGAGAGCTTCATAATTCAGGAAAGGATTGCTCTAACACTCCATAATAAAACAGCCTGCTCCTCCCGGCTCTTCAGAGTGTCCCTCCATCCTGACAGTCTCTGTTACTCAGAGGACTCTTCTCACAGCTGAGTGACAGACTGAAGAAATATTTCTGGAACTTTCTCAGGCGGAGCCCCTGAAATGTCAGGACACAGAGTTCGCTGCTCTAAATTAGAAGTTTCAGGCTGAGTTTGAACTTTCACAGAGCTGCTGAAGCTGCCACAGACACAGATCCTTCAGGCTGCAGGAGGGGAGAGAAAACCTGAGAGGCTTTTTAAAGAAGCTCTCAAAGTGGAGAGGGGACAACTCATTCATCGCTGAGCTGATCAGAGTCGGGGCCGGCTGTGTGCTGACTCATTACCTCTCGTCCTGAGTCACTGAGAGAAGCTTTTCTGTTTTTCTGTGTCGAGCACAATAACACCTCTCCTCTGTTCTCTCTTTTCCCTTCTCCAGCAGTCTTTGACTTTTTGTTCAAGACTTTTCCAGGTAAGACTCTTCTGACGTGGTCTCTGACTCCAGGAAGGAGACGGCTATCGTTCAGTTTTTTGAGCTTCCTGTGGTCAGACTTCGCCTGGACACCCACCCAGCTTTTTTTTTTTTATAAACAGACTTTGAACTGTGGGTTTGTGTTTCTGTTGAACTCCTGTGGTTGTGGTTTCAGCGGACAGCAGAGTCCCTGAAGTGATCTGTGTAGAGATCTTCATCACGTTGATGAGCCAGTGGTCTCTCTCAGCCTCCCCTTCCTCGTCTTTAACCCTCAGTGTAACTCCTACACACACACACACTTACACACACATTGTGTATGAAGCAGCATGGCGCTCAGGGAGCCTGTGACGTCTCCTAACCTTGAGCTCCTTTGTGTAGAGCTCATCTGGATTCTGGGCATGCAGGTGATTTTACAATCTGCCGTTTACTCGGCTCGTTGGTTCAGGGTGACAGAGAAACACAAAGGCTCTCCTGCTGCAGTCAGGGGGAACAAAGAGACCAGCAGCTGGACTCGGCTGTGGGTGTGAGGGCGCCAGAGAGCAGACACGCTGAAAACATCCTCTAAAACCGAGATTAAAGAGTCAGACTGAAGACACAGCTGGAGCTTTAGATCCATGCTCCTGTGTAATGATCGGGGTTTTCTGTAGATTGGTTTGAAAAAAAAAAGACTTCTGTGAAAATCATTTTAATCAGTAGAGCTCATCTGTAACAAAACCACGTGTTCTCAACAACAGGCCATACAAAGATGCAAACCATATAGACGTATAGTATATTATTGATGTAAACCAACCACATTATTGGAAACAATGGAAGCACTGTAAACAATGTTTATCAAAGATATAGACCACATTGAAAATATTAAAGTGATACTCCGGGATGGAATAAGTTGGGTCCTGTCACAAGGTTTAGGGCAGAAATTACCCCTACAGCAGTGTTTTTGTGCAGCAGAAGCCCAAGGCGCTCGCACCAAACACCCCCTCCCTGCTCCTCTGCTGGTTTCCTCTGCACTCAGACGGGGCCATATTTTACTTGACAAAAAACACAAATAAACGGACTCCCACTGAAAAAAATCTGATATCGGTCTGCATTCACGCTTTATTTAGAGAATTTTCAGCGCGTTACTTTCACACAAAAACACCGCTAAATAAGACTCTAGTTCACATCGTGTCGTAAAACGGTTCTACCTCCGCTGCAGAGCCACAGCTGGCTACGAGACGCTCGCTGCTTAGTGTATCAGTCCGCACGCGGGGTGTGCTAGATATCAACAAACGCAGGTAGTCTGCCAGGACGAGGAGACACGGTGAGAACTAGAGCCTTATTTAGCAGTATTTTTGTGTGAAAGTAACGCACTGAAAATTCTCTAAATAAAGCGTGAATGCAGACCGATATCAGATTTTTTCGGTGAGTCTGTTTATTTGTGTTTTTGGTCAAGTAAAATATGGCCCCGTCTGAGTGCAGAGGAAACCGGCAGAGGAGCAGGGAGGGGGTGTTTGGTGCGAGCGCCCTGGGCTTCTGCTGCACAAAAACACTGCTGTAGGGGTCATTTCTGCCCTAAACCTTGTGACAGGACCCAACTTGTTCCATCCCCGAGTATCACTTTAAGGTCACAATCCACATAAATGACTGAAAATCAAACTATAAACACAACTGTATGTACAATGTAAACTAATCAAACAATACAACTCATCCATAAAAACATCAACTGTCCTGACTGATCAGTCCCCAAAACATAAACCATACTAACACTGTAAGCACTGTCCACAGTGTAAATGTGTTAACACTGTTAATTGTTTTTAAAAACTTGTAAACCATATAAAAGACATAAGATATATAAACCGCATACAAATATCAGCATCTTAAATCACATAAATGATGTAAACAATCACACTAACGAACCACTGTCCTCTCCTCTCCAATGAAATGAATAAAAAAACCCAAGAGTTAACTTTAAAAAACAAAACAAAACAAAACAATGTAAACCCTACAGCATTGTAAACTGACCAAACGATAGAAACCATATTTTAAAGGTCCCATATTGTGCTCCTTTTCTGCAGTTTAATATGGATCATTGATGTCTTCAAGAAATGGTAGTAACATGTTTTGGTCCAAAAAGCCAATAAATCAAGCACAGCAGCATTGTTTCCAGGCTCTCATAGCCCCTCTGTTCAGAACGCTCTGATTTAGTAGGCGTAGCCTCCATATGTAAATGAGCCACCGCTGATACCGCCGCGCTCTTCCACGTCACTGAGAGCGGCGCCACGAGCTCTGAGCATAGGCTCCGAGTGCACAATGTTTAGAAAACAGCGAAGCTCGTTTACTGTAACATTACAGGCTAAAACAACAGGCTAACCGCAGCTAAAGTTAGCATCCTGAAGCTAACACAGAGACAGCGGGGACACTGAGGAAAAGCTCTTACATCTGCTCCACAGCACACAGCATTTAAAATACTCACATTTCCAGGGTCTGAGGTTTGTTGGCGGATGGTTGGTAATGCTCCTGGATTCAGGACCAGTCTATTGGCTAGCCCTCTGTTGTACTGTCCAAAGTTGGAAAAGCAGTAGGCCGTGAAGTGACTGAGTTTTACTGAGTGTAGCTGGCACATTTCCTTGATAAATGAACTCTAGACACTTAATGTTGTCTTCTTCCGAGATGGAAAGCTTGTGCATGGAACTATGTGGCCGTTTACAGCCAAAAACAGAGCAGTGATGGCTCTTCAACTTTGGCATTCTCCTCCCCGCTGACGTCGGCAAATCCCCAAAATCCAAACAGCTCGTTTTAGGTCAGGATTTTACATTCACAAGCAAGACTAAATACAGGTTTGGTCATTAAATATCACATTTTGTGGGCTGGGGGGGGGGAAGCCAAAGACCCACAGATTTAACTAAAAGACTTAATAAAGTGATTTCTGCATAATATGGGACCTTTAAGCCTTAAATCCAGGAAGAGCTGCAGAAACTGCTCACACAGAGCTGTCTCCTCACACCATCAGAGATAAAATCACGTTTAACTCATATGCAGGTCGAGTTTGTTCGTCATCTTAAATGAAACAGCAGGGTGTGTGTGCGGTGTTTGTTTCCTGAGTGGTTCTGATTCAGAGAGGAAGTGATCAGTGAGCATAAGAACAAACTGCAGCTCAGAGTGAAAGCTAATAAGGAGACGGAGAAAACACCAACTCCCAGAAGGCCGTCTGCTCTGGACGAGGAGAGAGAAAGTAATAAAGTTAACAGCAGCAGGGAGACGCAGACCACTCTGAATAATGATGTGACTACGCTTTGTTTCCTGAGCCCGAGAAGAAACGTTAGAGAAAGAAGGGATTTATTTCTTTGACGTGTTTTAAAGCTCCACGCGGCCTCGCTCCTCCATCACCTCACCAGGTGTGGGCTGAAAACACTTTGACTCATCTCCCACATGAAGCCCCGCTCTCTCTGTCCTCCTAAGCAGACCTTCAGAGTCTCATATCCAGGTATCAGAGCCAGTTTACAGCCCAGTGCTGGTCTCACTCAGAGCTTCACGTGTGTCTGTACGAGGCTCTCAGGGTCAGGACACGGCGGCGTCTGAGCTGACACGGGACTGCTCCGGAGTTACTGACGCAGAGTTCATTATCAAACATTGACTAAACATCCCACCACAGAGGAAATAAACCAGAGTCAGAGCTGCAGAGTTATTAAACTGCTCTGTGGAGGAGGAACACAGTTAACGATTTAATATTTCAACAAACATTTCACTTGAAATGTTTTAGTTTGAAATTCACAATCAAACTTTCTCTACAATACTTCCCCACGGACTTCTGATGCTGTGTTAGAGACAAAACACGACTTCCAGGGTTAGAAAAAAAAAGAAACAAATCATAGTGCAGTTCCTTTCCTGTCCACTAGCGGCCGCAGACAGAGGATGCTCTTCATGTGCAGGTGTTTCACTGCAAAAAATGGAAATCTTATCAAGTGTTTTTGTCTTATTTTAAGTAAAAAATGTCTTAGTACACTTGATATGAGCCACATTCAACTGATCAGTCCATAAAAATGTCTCGTTTCAAGTTATTTAAAGACAATAATTAGCTCTAGATTGCTTGTAACTAAAAAAAATAATCTGCAAATAGGGCAAGAAAAAATTGCTAGAAAATTTGCTTGAAACCAGAATATTGTCTTAATACAAGTAACTGTTCTCTTGTTCTATTGGCAGATTTTTGTAATGTGTTACAAGCATAGACTGTAAAAAAATTTACGTCATCTTGCTGGGCTCGAACTGACGTCTCCACAAAAACTGCTCCCCCTGGTGGCTGGCTGCAGTATAGGTTGAAAAATCCAGCTTTCCAGCCATTCCAGATGGGCTGTGGTCAAACTTTTAAAAATTATTACACCTTGTAGAAATGTTTCTCACGTTCAATTGTTGTGGTGATTTGAAGATATTATTTGGCTGTCTTGTATTCAAGTCCTCTTTTTTCGGAAAAGTTTCGTTTTCATTAGTTATACAAGGTTAAAAAAGAGTTTTTATGTAACATTTATCAATGATTGACAGCTGACGTTCTCATGTCTTTTTTTCATAGAGAGTGTAAAATAAGTCAGGAGCTAGAGTCAAGAAGTGATTAGACTCTCGAAAGAAAAATAAATGAATATTTTTTTTATCACCCGGCTCCACTCAGATTCTCCCAGAATCTTTTGGGATCCTTTCGTATGGGTGCCAGACTGAACTGATCCGCTCTCAAAAGGTGGAGCAACACACTGCAGACCGTTGATTGCACTTTGTAACAGAGAGCTGCATGCCAGTCACAGAGAGGACGAAACGCTGCATGTCTTCCATCTATGCTCTTTGTTTACCGTGTAGCAATTTTCTTCTTTGTTGGATTTAATTGCCAGGTAAGCTGCTACGGCGTCACGCTATTGTTTAACAGCTGCGGCTTTCGGCATCTGGCTTACACGCCACGTACCACGAGAGGGCACAGTTTGCTGTGGAAACGGGATCAGGCTTAACCGTACCAAACCCTACTGAACCAACCCGGACTGCTTGGTGAAAATGCTGCATATGGTTACAAGCAATTCAGACCTCATATTTACCTTTAATCAATTTGAAATAAAACATGTTTCTGGACTGTTCAGGTGAATGTGGCTTATTTTAAGTGTAATAAGACATTTTCTACTGGAAATAAGACAAAAACCCTTGATAAGATTTCAGATTATTTGCAGTGAAACACCTGCACATGAAAAGCATCTTCTGTCTACAGCCTCTTGTGGACAGGAGAGGAACTGCAGTATTTGCAGTGTTGTTTACCCACAGGCTGTATAAAACATTGAAGAAGCACCTGAGACGTCACCCATCTGTTCCTGAAACAGTGAAATGAAGCCAATCTGCAGACGCAACAACATTTGATATGATGGCAGCTGTTAGTTTTTCTTCGAGCAGCTACAGGGTGCCTGGTGGTCACGTGACCTGAGCTGTGCCTCTGATCGGAGAATCAAACAATCCTAACAACTTCTAAACTGCAGAGATGGAAAAAAAATAATTCACCATACAGTGTGTGCCGATAGTGAAATCAGCATTTTAGACCCAAACTGTTTTTGAACCAAGCTGTAAATATGTGTTTTAATGCCGTAAAAGTCAGTTTTTATGGCTGGGTGTGTACGTGACTACCAGTCTTTCTGCAGCCAGCCTCAAGCAGATTTTTGATGAACAGCAACTTTTAGCACTTCCGCATAGGCTTGATTTTTACTGACCAGATGTTGTCCCTTGAGTTTACCAGGTAAGAAGAAGGAAATAAGCAGAAACAAAGTGTGTAAAGCAAAGCTGATGCAGAAGAAAAAAAGCTGAATTTATTTTTATTCACGATAATTTGTTGCGTTTCTGCAATATTGTACATTGTACATGTACATGTCAAAGCTGCAGAGGAGAGTCCAGTGTGTGTGTGTGTGTGTGTGTGTGACACTGAGCCCAGCTCTACGAAACACTCTGTAACCTCCTCCTCTGCAGATCTGTTCCCTCTGAAGTCTGAAGTCAAATCCCAGCTGGTTCCGTCCTCTGAGAGAAGATACACAGTCACACAGTCCAGTGTGTGTGTGTGTGTGTGTGTGTGTGTGTGTGTGTGTGTGTGTGTGTGTGTGTGTGTGTGTGTGTGTGTAAGATGTTTCAGAGTCTGCCAGTGAAGAAGTAAAGAACGAAACACACACACTCACAGAAACACACTGAAGTCTTTAACTCTGATGTTATTTTTCTTTTGCAGTTCTGTCTCTTCCTCTCTTCTGTTCATCCCTTTATTTACACAACACACACACCCACACACACCTATACACAGTCTTTCTGGTATCTTGTGGTCTTGTATCGTATTCGACTAAAACCCATAAACCCCCAAAGCCAGGAAAAACCAGGGAGCAGGAGACTACATACAGGGTTACAGGACTCAGGTGTGACAGAGACTCAGGAAAAACCCATGAGGACGGAAACACGAGGACAGGAGGTCAAACTCAACCAGAGAACCTGGATGAAAGGTTCCTGCTCACACTGACTGAACATGTTCCTGTCAGTCTCCACAGAAACACCTGAGCTCAGGTAAACACTGACCTCTGACCTCTGCCTCCTTCACAATATCCTGAAGACAGATGAAACCAAAGATGAGTTAGCATTTGGAGGCTTGGCACGCCAACATCAGAACCTCATCCCAACCAGGACGTGTGGTGAAGGAGGCATCATGAGCACAGACACTTCAGCCCCGTTTCCACCAAGCAGTCTGTTTAAGATCAGAATGGGTTGGTACAGTTAAGCCTGGTCCTGTTTGCGTTTCCACAGCCAACCATGCCCCCTTGTGGTAGGCGGTGTGTAAGCCTGATGCCGATAGCTGCATCAGTTAAATGAAAGCGTGACGCCATACAAGCGTAGCACAGAGTACCCCGCTAATAAATCCAATGAAGAAGAAAAGCGCGACACAATAAACAAAGAGCAATGACGAGGAACATCCAGCAATTTGTCTTCTTTGTGATTGGCATGTAGCTCTTTGATATGAAGCACAATCAAGCTTTGTTTCAGAAAAGACTGTGTGCCACCAGGAGAAATGTAGCCACTGTCGCACAGTAAGTGACGTTTATTTTGACCAATCAACGGTCTGCAGTGTTGTTGCTCCATCTTCCAGGTTCAGATCGGTTCAGTCTGGCACCCATACGAAAGAAAGGGTCCCAAAAAGTGGGATGGTTCGTCTCGGTTATTTGGGGATCTTTCCCGAGATTAGCCAGTGAAAACGCTGCAAAATGAGCGCTGTGCCAAGACAAACTGAACCACCTGGTGGAAACAGGGCTTTAACAGCAGTGGTGTGTGGAAGGAGAGGGTTGCCCTCTCTTATGGCCCAATTGTTAAAAAATCTCATGCTCAAGTGCCCTCCTGGGGCTGAAAATGCACGCTGAAGTGCCTTCTTGGGGCCCAAAACGTGTTACACTGCCAAAAATTGTCTTATCTTAAGTAAAATTTGTCTTATTAGACTTGATATGAGCCACATTCAGCTTGTAAGTCCAGAAAAAGTCTTGTTTCAAGTTATTTCGAGACAAAAATGAAAAAAAAATGGCTAGAAATTTTGCTTGAAACTCGAATAATGTCTTAATACAAGTAACTTTTCTCTTGTTCCATTGGCAGATTTTTTTTTTACTTGCTACAAGCGAATTAGACCTCATTTTTGTCTTTAAATAACTTGGAACAAGACATTTTTCTGGACTGACAAGCTGAACGTGGCTCATATCAAGTCTAATAAGACATTTTCTACTTAAAATAAGACAAAAAGTTTTGATAAGATTACAGTTTTTTGCAGTGTAGAGTGCCCTCTTGAGTTGAATTGGGGCCTCCTGGGGCCGAACTGTGTGCAAAAGTGACCTTTACAGTCAAAACATGCACAAAGATTCCCCATAAGCCCTGTAACTTAGCCCCTTTAAAAATAGTAATTAACAAAAATAAATAATAATAATAAAAAAGTCTGTACACTGTCTGGTTTCCCTTCCTCTCTACCATCCAGCTGCTGATCTTCTCAGCTCACAGCTTCCAAACTCAGACCAACAACAATCAAATCATCTGAATGAGATCAGCCGGGCTAAATGTCAGAGAGCTGCAATGTCTGGCTGTCGTCCTGCAGGAGGAGAGACATTGGGTCCATATCGATCTGCTTCACGGTCCTGGAGAAACCACACCGCTGTTTTTTACTGTGACAGAGAAGCTGCAGGTCACACAGTTCATGAGGATGTGAGTTTGGAGCAGGATCAGCCTGATAAACACTCCATGGCACTGCGCTCTCTGTCTGTGAAAGCTGTCTGAAGCAGGAACAGGTGAGCTGAGTCCATGGACTGCTTTTAGCTGCTTTAAGTCTCACGTTGATGAGCAGAAACGGCCTCACGCAGCAGCTGCAGACACTCCAGGATGAAGATAATGATAGTGGGCGTTTGTTGTCAATCACTCTAAATTTGGCGCCTACGAACTGACAAAGCGGACTGTGAGGCTGCAGACTGAACCTCCAGGATTCCTGAAGTGGTTATTTAAGTGAAGCTTTCTCCTGATTGGTCGCTGATATCCGAGACTTCCTGTGTGTGGGATAAGAGGCCGCACAGATTGAAAGCTGCGTTCCTGCTCACTTTGCGGAGGGGAGAGAGGTTTGAAATTGAAAAGCAGTTTGTGTTTGTCTGCAGCTGTCGGCCTGATGACGGCTCCATTCATCAGTCAGCTCTCTGCTGACAAGGACGGCATTAAAAACTTTCACCACTGCTTCAAAGAGCCGAGACGCTGCCTTTAGGCTTCACGAGCAGCCGTCAAGTAAAGAATCAGAGAAAGAGCTCAGGGTCATCACGAGTTAAACTCCAGATTACAGACGAAGACACAAAAGATGTTCCTCACTTCCAAACAGAAGGAGTAGAAACACACAAAAACCTGCAGTAAACAAGAAAACACCTCATTTATCACCACTATGATTGACTTCTCTGATGTACACTGAGTCACGAACATCAGGGAAGCTGTGCTATACAGAATATTCTAAAAACTCTGTTTACATTCCTGTTCAGATGTGTAAAGACATCATGCAGTGAGACTATTTCTTTAGGTAATAAAAAACTGAGAAAAATGAAAACAACTTTTAAAACTTTGATTGGACAAAAATAAGATTTTATCAGCTTTGACTGAAACATCAGTTTATGAAACATTAAGTTTCTTTGAACATTTCAAACATAAACTCTTTCTCTTATGTCCATTAAAGCTTCCCTGGGATCAGAGGAGCAGCCAGGCCAGTTCATGAGGGGTCGTCTTCAAAGTCTGACCCCCAGTTCACACATATAGCATGAGCGCAACACGGCTTTGTACGGACAAATGACGTACGGTGGCCAGTAGGTGTCAGACCATTTGCAAAAGCAACAACATAAATACAAAAGCTACATTACAACGGAAGTGCAGCCGCAACTAGGGATGGGTACCGAATTAGGTACTTTATAGGTACTTACCGAATTCTGTCAAAGGCATCAATTCACGTAAAACCAAAAGGTACCATGTTAAGGTACCTAAATGCATCCTTGTGACTGTGAGGGAGTGGAAGAGTAGGTGATTTTCCATGCTTGACATGAACACAGCATTGTAAGGTTATATATTGAAGAATAAATATGTTAAATTGATTTTTTTTTATATGTCATTATTAAACAAATTGATATTTTTTACCACATAAACACAAAAAAGTACCGAAACTTGGTACCATTAAGTACAGGTACTGATTACCAGGTACTGGGCATCGGTACCATATTGTTTCAGATGTGAAAGGTACCCATCCTAACCTTGCAGAGCAGACAGACCTGCCTGATTCAGTTTCTGAACTCCTGCAGGTCCATCTTGCCAGGCTCCGTTGACCAACGATTTCACTCGGCTAAATTCTGACCGGTCCAATCAGGGAAGAGAGGCGGGAGCTGTGGGAGCAGACGTGACGTCAGCAGACTTTTGTACTTGTCAGCGTTCCTTTGATTCTTAAGTTAAATTTATAAAAACGGAAGCTGTTGTCTAACGCCTTTTTCACAGCTGTTTCTCGTGATTCAGTAGTTGTTCATCTATTGTTTCTCAGAAGCATCGGCTCACATAAGCTACGTCATACCGTGGCTTGATGTGGATTGGTCCGTGGTGAGTGTGTTAATCAGAACGGTCGTCTAATCACCAGCTGCAGATTTTTTTTAAAGTCCCACCTCTGAAAAATTGGAAGAGCTGCTACCCAGATGGACTTGTGGAATAATTCTGTGGCGGATATATGAAACTGTTTGTCTGGCGTGTCAGGTTACTTTGTTTTAGCTTTGTTTTTTACCAGTTTCATTTTTTGTTAAAGCTGTAGTCTGTTGATCCTGTATTTGTAACACAATGAGCAAAAATAAATGTTGCTGGATTGTGGGCTCGGGGCACCCCAGTCTAAAAAGTCTGGACACGCCCCTGCTTGTCACCGGGGGCCTCGTAGCCTGCGTTATGTTGCTCTGCTCCTCAACGGATGGATTTATGCTGAACAGAGAGTTCAGCTGGTGGAATAGAGGAAGTAACAGTGAAAGTCAGGACTCACCTTTCCCCCAGGTAAAAGTCAAACAACTTCTCATGCGTTTATAGCCGTAGTGCGCTGATCTCTCTCTGATTGATTCCTAAATGTTTCAGTCAAAGGTCAACGAACCTTAATACTGCCATCTTTAGCTGACAAACTCCAAACAGTGACTGTCTTTCCAGCTAGAAAACATGCATCTCTCCTCTCCCTCTCTGTTTGACAGCATAGCTAATAAATCAAGCGAAGAAGTCAGGTTATACCCATCCCTAGCCGCAACGTAAGTTAACAGGACAGAAAAGTTGAGAAATTAAGAAAATAATTGTCTTCTTTTTTTTTTTTACCTTCAGCTATGATAAATGTAGCTGTAATGCTAACGTAACTGATTCATTAAGCTAAATATAAGATGACATATTTTCCTGGCAAATAAAAAAAATATGAGTGGATATGAAAGATATTACAAGTTGGTACCTCCTCGAAGCTTTGTTCATCATAGATAAAGAAAATCATTTACTTACTTTCACAACTTTTCTGTGTCCGTTTGGAAAACTAACCTCTAACTTCCGTCGTGGCTGTACTTCCGTTGTGTCGTGGGGTTTGCATTCTTGTTGTGGCTTTTACAGACTGTCTGACACCCACTGGCCACCGTAATAACGTCATCTAGTGTCCCTCCCACATGCAGCCCCCTCAAGCTGAAAATTTCTGAGTTGCACACCTCCAAAAATATCTGACTTCTACACACAGTTGCTCAGATGAACAGGAGCTTCTTGTGTTCAAGTACGAAAAATACTGACATATACATGATTTATCACACAGAGATCACTGTAATACTTGACAGGAAATTGCTGACAAACTCTGCAGAGAAAAGGAACTGGCCGTGAAACTGTTTCAAACACTGTAAACAACTTTTTCTACTCTAGTTTAGTGCTGTGGTTGATGTGCTTTTGTGTTAAAAACTACACCCTTTGCAGTTTGGGAACAGATGCTACACAGAGCGTTAAAAAAGTATCAAAGCCACAAACGCTTTCTCATGCTGATTCTGTGCATCTCATTTCTGTGCCACCAATGGTGGCTCGCGGTTTTCCCCCTCGAGAAATTGTACCAAACAGGAAAACTAACACAAAAAAAATCAGGGTATCCTATCATTTCAAAATGATAATAATAGAAAAACATCTTCTGGCTCTGGATCGTAAATCTTTTCTTGAAGATCAAAACTACGTCACTGGCACGGGGCCAGAAGTCATCAGCAGGTCAGACCCAGGGGAAACCCAGCGCCAAGAATGAGAAAGTTCATCTTGGAGGTGGGAACTTTATAATTCTATACAACGCAACATCCTTTCTATATGGGCACCAACAGAAAGGAGAAGGAATGGATTGAAACTGCTGAAGTCTTGGGAGGAAATAATCACTGATTACCATGCAGGTGTGTGGTCATGGGTGTGATTCCTGCCAAAACCTCACTGAGTATGTGTGAATTGCGGGTTAGTCTCTGGAGCTATGAGATAACCATAGCACATGGACATTAATGTCTTCTTCTCGCCTTTTGTCTTTAGAAAAGCTCTGGACTCCTCAGAATCCACTTCCTGAACCCCAAAAGAACTAACAAACCCATCATCACCAAACATCACAACCTACAGCCTTGTTGAAATCACAGACGAGCCGGAGCAACATGGTCTTTGGTTAATTTTGAGACAAAGTGAAAATGAATTCAACCTGTCAGGTAAGCTGTGACATTCAGAGCCACAGAGGTGACCTAGACCCTGGAGCAGCTGATGGTACACACATCTTCTAGGTGAGATAACATCAGGTAAGTGTGACCTTAGTTGCAAAAAAGAGGGAGATGTTTTAATAACATGACTCATATTCAGCAGCTGGACTCTGTATTTTTGATTGTGTTAAAGTGGCGAGCCAGCCACGAATGTTAATTTTAATGAGTTTAAAGGTCAGTGCCTGTCAGCTCTGATTATTTTACTTTAACTTACAGAAACACTCTGGTCTATGTTAATGCATTAAAGGTTCAAAGGGTCCCAGACTGACCCAGATTCTCAGGATGGTCATTATGTGGAAGACGTCTGCAGCATAATGGCTCCTCCTCTGTGTGTCCATGATGGGGTAAGGTTACTGTCAAAAGATTATTGTGTAGACATGTACAAAAAAATGCATATATTTAAAATGTATGCATACTCTATAGTTGTGCTATAGTTTGCAATTGCAATTGCTCTCCTTTCTTGATGCATACCAATCTGACAACAAAGACATAACTGTCAAAACTACGTCAGGATGTGCCAGACATTTTTCAGCGAGTGCTGGTGGTGGTGATATTCCTCTCTGTCAGAGACTGTGTTACTGCACTGGCTTCATGTTTTCAGACCAGACGTTACCGCTTGGTCTCTACCTCCTGGTATTTGTTAATTGGCCAACCCTGTCTTCAAAATAAAAGCCCAAACCCGGTTTAAAGTTTAAGCATGTTAGAAATCTCTGATCACTGGTTGAGGAAGGTATAACTGATGTTGAGTATTTTTCCTCTCTGTCAGTCTTAACATGCTGGTTTTTGTTTGTGCAGCACGAAGCAGCCAGCTGATGCTTTCATATTCTGCCACCAGACAGTAAATGAACTTTTCAGCGCTGAACAATCGTCCCTCCAACACATTGCTTTTTAAATGGAGGCGGTTTAAAGGTGGTTGTTGAAAGTGAGTCATGAAGATTTTGGACTTTGCCTCCCAGCAACTGCTTATATCTAGGGTATTGCAGGTAAAAGGCAAACCCTTCTTTCAAAATAAAACTTCAGCAGTTAAGTCATTGCTTAAGTTGAAATGCTGTTTTATTTGGAAAAGTGTGTTGATGTCACTTTGATGTTTACTTCCTGCTGTGGTTAAACCAACTGAAGACCTGTTTCCACCAAGTGGTTCAGTTCGGTTCGTCTCGTGTGTGGCACACATTTTGTGGCGTTTCCTTTGACTAAAACTGGGACAGGTCTCCAAATTACAGGGCCGTACCGTCCCACTATGTGTTACCCTTCTGTTGGGGTGCCAGACATACTGATCTGACCCCAGAAGGTGGAGCTAGAAACACTGCAGTGTGTTGATTGGTTGAAAGAATCGTCACTTCCTGTGGAACAGCGGTAATAAAGAACAACACATAACCCTGCCATGTCTAAATCTCCAGTCATCTTCATGGAGATAACTTTGTATTTGTTTGTAAAATGGCGTCACCAAACAGCGTGAAAATGCTTTTAAAATGAAACTACGTCACGTTTTTGTTCTTCACTTGATTTATTAGCTATGCTGTCACATCTTTACTTAGCTGATGCGGCTATCAGCATCCAGCTTACATGCCCCCTATCAGTTGGCTTTGAAAATGCAAACAGGATCAGGCTTTACCAATCCAACCAGTACCAAACTGCTCTAATCCCAGTGATGGCAGTAATGCGCTACTACATAACGTGTTACTCTGATTTCACCACCTTTTTCAGTAACCAGTAATCTAACTATTTCCAAACAGTAATCAGATTAAAGTTACCTATCCAAATCACAGTACTTTAATTTTCTTGGAAAAAAAAAAAAGTTTTTTTCTTGCGTCCTGGGAATGATGGGAGTCGCGTGTTCATAACGTTTTCAGCACGTGAACAACTCACGGGTAACAGCAGCCAGCGACACAAAGGTAAACAGAAGGGGAGAGGAGAGATGCACGTTTTCTAGCTGGAAACACAGTCACTGTTTGGAGTTTGTCAGCTAAAGATGGCAGTATTAAGGTTCGTTGACCTTTGACTGAAACATTTAGGAATCCATCAGAGAGCAATCAGCGCACTGTGGCCATAAACGTTGGAGAAGTTGTTTGACTTTTACCTGGGGGAAAGGTGAGACCTGTCTATCACTGTTACTCCCTCTATTCCATGAGCTGAACCTTCTCTGTTTAGCATAAATCCATCTGTTGAGGAGCAGAGCAACATAACGTAGGCTACAACAGGGCACCTGGCGGCAAGCAGGGGTGTGCTCAGACTTTTTAAACTGGGGTGCCCCGAGCAGGGTACTGAGGGTTATGTGAGGCTGCACCCCAGCAACATTTATTTTTGCTTATTGTGTTACAAATACAGGATCAACAGACTACAGCTTTAACAAAAATGAAACTGATTAAAAAACAAACTAGACAAAAACAAAGTATTTAAAAAGAAAATAATTTAAATCTAAAATTTAACTAAACAGTGCTGTAGTGCACCAAAAATAGTACTGTAAAGCTTTCTTTAGCTGTATTTGGAAATTCAAAATTTATAAAATGAATATTTTTGTTTTTAATTTTAAAGTACATGTTTTACAAGTGCTCAACCACTTATATTATTATTCATTTTAATTGCACAATGTTAACAAATTTTTGCGGCTGTAGGTATTATCGGCAGCTGCTGAAAGTAACTAATAAAGATACTTGTAAACTAACTTAGTTACTTTTAAAATCAAGTGGTCAGTAAAGAAACTAAATTACTTTTTAAAGGCGAAATCAGTCATAGGATTACTTTTTCAAAGTAACTGTGGCAACACTGAGTGATTCATACTGGACCACTTGGTAGAAACAGAGCTAAAGAGCTTTGTGGTTTTGCACCTGTGCAGCACTGCCTGGACCAATGGGAGGTGAGACTGATGGGGAGCCAATAAGAGCCAAACAGGTAAGACTCTCAGCCCTGAAACAAGGAACTCAGCTTCACCTGTGAGCATATTTCTTTAGGTCTTGTTGAATCACTTAGTAACTCTGTGCTGTTTAAATAAAGTTTATGATTCAGCATCCTGTTCCCTCAGCTCTCAGAGGAACCACACCTGTTCCGGCTCAGCTCTTGGGTCTGATTGGAGGACAGGAGCTTATTGTCAAAGCTGTGATTGCTTTATGACGATAAACAATCCTTGAAGGAACAAATCCGTCCTGATTAATGCAAAAACCCAGATTAGTCTTTCACAAACTCATTTATCTGCAGAGCCGAGCGAAGGACGCAGACAAAGCGGGAGTCACCTGAGGGTTCAGCTGCGAGTGAGATGGAAACAAAAGAGACTCAGGTGGAAAAAACCAGGTCAATGAACGCAGAGAGACAAAGAGAGATGGATAGAGAGGTGACAGAGGGACGACAGGCCTCACATCTTAATATCAGAGTTTATTATTCTCTGAGGGTTTAGTGTTTGCTGCGCATTCACCAAAAACATGAATGCTGTCACAAACACGGAAAGAGAGGCTTTCAGCATGTTCTGGGAAATTACACACATTAATGATAATATTTCCCCTCAGCCTACAAATGAATTTGAACAAAGAAATTAATGTGTATTATTCCATTATGATGTTCAATGATGTTCAGTCTGGTCTGTTTGTGACTCACTTTGATGAATGTTAAATTAAAAACATCACCATGCATGTCCTCAGAAGCGCAGACTGTCGTACTACTGGGCGAACTAGGAGCCCTGGGCTCCATACAAGGTCCTTTGGGGCCCTGTAAAGGCCTTCTTTATATCTAATCCCCATATTTAATGTTTTTATAAAAAAGTTCCCCACAATAGTAGCATGGAGACGTCTAAATTGAGCCATTACTCATGTTTTGCAGGGCTCCAGACTGCCCCTAAATAGTCGCATTTTGGCCCTAAAATTTGAGACAGTGGGAGTAAAATTTTCATCTACTTCCATGTGTGTGACCAGTAAATTTGCTTCAATTTGCTGCAAACTTCTGCTCCACATTTCAGCCTAGTTGGTGATAACGCACAAACGAGCTGGTTTGCCAATCGGCATTAGCTCCAAAAGAAGATGAAAGGGAACTGAGCTTACTGTAATTGAGACCACTTTGATGACCTGAAAAATCTTTGGTTTCGGTCTTGTCTTCATTCCCAGCCATCAAAGAGTTTCAAGACGTCTAAAGATGTCTTGATAACCAAAATCAAGATGTCTCAAGACATTTGTGAACATCAAGTTGTCTTAAGATGTCCTAAGGTAAAATTTAAAGACACCACTCATGTCTTAAGACATGGCATGGGGTTCATCCAGACATGTTTTTGTGTCTTGAAGACATGGTGTGTCTTAAGACGTCTTGAGTCATCTTAAGACATACTTCATTTGTCTGAAGACATTCCCATCTGAAGACGTCTTAAGTCATCTTAAGACATACTTCATTTGTCTTAAGACATTCCCATCTTAATATGTCTTAAGACATGACATGCACCCAGACAGATTTTTGTGTCTTAAAGACATTGAGTGTCTTAAGACGCCTTAAGACATCTTAAGACATGTCAACTGACATGTCTTGACTTTACCAAGACGTCTCAAGACATCTTAGCAAATGTGTCTCAAGACACGTCTTAAGACGTCCAGAGACACCTTGATAGCCGGGTATGTTGGTCCCAGGTCTCTGGATCTTGATTGGTCTTGGACTGACATAGCAGTTTCCTTGGGATTTGTAGCCTTTGATATCCAGGTATGTTGCTGGCTGTAGGAATCACAGTGTTCAATTATGCAACATCATTCTTACTGCACGTCCATGTATGCAAGTACTTAGTGACACAAACATTGGGTCTCATCCTATTTGTAAATGTAGACTGTGGAGAGGAAGACGGGATGCCAACTTTGATTGCATACAGTAACAGATATAAGGTAGACAGGCAGATGCAGGTGCCCCCAAATGGCTGAGTTTGCCACTGTTGAGAAAAGGAAAAAACTCTTAAATTACCCTTCCCAGTCTGTTTATGATTCATGCATTAAAGGACACACTGCAAAAAATGAAATCTTATCTAGTGTTTTTGTCTTTTTGTCGATATGAGCCACATTTACCTGACCAGTCTAGGATAATGTCTTGTTTCAAGTTTTTTGAAGACAAAAATGAGGTCTGAAAAGCTTGTAAGAAGTAATAAAAAAAATCATCTGCCAATGGAACAAGAAAAATTTGCAAGAAAATTTGGTTGAAACTAGTGTCATGTCTTAATAAAAGTAACTTGCCTCTTGTTGCTTTGGCAGATATTTTTTAACTTTTTGTCTTTACATAACTTGAAATAAGAAATTTAATTGGACTAATCAGGTGTATGTGGATAATTTTAAGCCTGAAAAGACATTTTCTTCTGAAAATAGGACAAAATCACTTGATAAGATTTCATTTTTTTTTCATATTGCAGGTTAAAGACAGCTATTAAGAAGTTGATAGGAAAATAACTTTAAAGTAATATCCTGAAATAAAATTCCTAAACTAATAAATCACAAGTTCCCCTGGTGACGTTTTAGTAAGAGTTTTTGTATTTCTGCATTAAAAACCAGCATTTGAACGTGACGTCACAGTCGGGAGTCCTGCTGCTTCTGCCTCTGTTTGACATAAATAAACATGGATCAGACTGTCAGTCCTGTCAATGAAGAGGAAGGAAATCTGTATTCCTATACATATGATGATGTGATGGTCCTCAGGGTTATGATTATGAGCCTGTTAGGAAAGATGGAGACAGGGAACAGGGCAGAAGAGCCAGAGGAGACCAGAGCAGGTGTCCCGGTGAGTGAGCGCTGTTAGCTAGTGGTATGTAGCCTAATGCTGTGTTCACATAAACATATTTAAAGTTTAAAATCAGATACACTGGCTTAAAAAATAAGTAGTACGTGCAAGAGCTGATCATAAAGCAACATGTTTTGAGCCGATATGATAAAGCCCATAGAGGGAAAGACAGAGAGGTCTGTCAAAGGTCTTTCCACTGATCTAGAGTCCGAAAACTGAGACTTAGCTACGGCGCTCAGCTCACGATTTCGTCAGTTTGAATCTCGGGATGAATCTCTGACAATCCTTGTTTACGTCTGTCAGCGGGAGCCGGGCTAGAGGCTGCTGCTGGAGTTGGAGCTGGAGTTGTCTGACAGGTCAACCCAGACCTGGCTCCAGTATCCTATCATGAACTCTGTCCATAGACTAAAACAGACTCCAGCATATCGATCTTTCTGTTAAGAAATGGACACCACGTACGAGTATGTTTTTTGTGACCAATGCAGAAATTAAGCCCCTAACTCACAGAGTCCAAAAAATGGACTCAATGTCCTGCTAGTATTTCTGCTTCCATCCATCCAAATGCATCTAAATCAACCAAATGGATGGTCAAATTAAATAATACTTTGTAAGACACACAAAAAACACAACCCGAAATGCCCGATCTCACTCATGACAGCCTGTTATTTACATTGGCTCAAAGCGGAGTAAGGGGGCGCGAGTTTGTGCCTTTTGTTGTTGAATAACATATAAAATCAGTGTTTTCAAAAAGTTTACAAAAAAATTAACCTGCAATATGCCCTTTAAGGTGTAACACAATTAATAAGTTTGAATCACATTTGAATAAAAATGAAGTTTAATTATAGCTATGACTCATGGGTAATGTAGTCATCAGAGTGGAACAAACCCAAACAGCAGAGAAAAGAGAGCAGACTGTCAGAGACACGTTAAACACGGGCCGCTGAGCTCTGATTTACCTCCACGCTGACACCTTTACACTCACCTGAGAGCCGTCACCGTGAGGCTTCATGCCTCATTTTAAACACACCGGCTGTGTTATCTCTTTCACACACCGTCACCACAGACACACACATATATACACACGCTTCCTTTGAGACGGGTTAGGCGGCAATTTGTCTGGATGTGCTAGGAATAAATGACGACAAGAGGAGCATCACTGGCTGCGTCTGAATAAATCAGAGTAACTTTCTCCAAACAGACTGCGTTTTTTCCTTCTCAGAGAATAATACTGAAGGTCTGTTTAACTCTTTGAGTGCTAGAGATCACACACACACACACACACACACACATATGCCTGTGACTCAAACTCTCTGCCGTTCTTTCTGTGCTCAGTTTTTCTCTGGATGCTGCTGTTACATCTGAATATTAAAATACACCAGCAGCAGCTGAAACTTTGGAGAGAAAGAGAGAGAGACGACTGGTTTGGACTGGAAAAAGAAGTATCCCTGTTCACTCTGTCACCATGGAAACAAGATGTGTATTTTAGGCGTGTACCACAGTAACAGCAGCTCTGAGTGTGTGTGTGTGTGTGTTTCCCTGTATGACTGCTGGTCTAAGTCCCCGTCTCTGAGCTCCGGTGACTCGGTCCATGTGTTTCGAGAAGCTAATGAGAGTTTTCACACTTCATCCAACAGCTGTGGAGGAGATGACACCTGACATCTACGAGGAGAAGCAGGTGGAGTTAAAAAAAAAAGGACCTGATGTAGAGAACCTGAACGTGTTTATATTCACACACCAACACGTCTGTTTCTGTCAGACCTGATCTGCACCCATACAAACACAAACACCTCAGCCTTCAGTTCCCTGAGTGTCCACTAGAGCAGCGTTTTTCAACCACTGTACGATATCCTGCGACACAATAGTGTGTCATGAGATACTGTAGGGTGTGCTGTGAGGAATAACCCAGTTTCACTTAATTTTTCTAAAAATACTGAAAACATGCCAAGTCAAGTTGCTTTAAAAGTATTGTACTTTCTTCCATGTCAGTAGGTGGCAGCAGGTGACTAATTGCCTTAATTGTCAGCTTTAGTGATGCATGAGAGACAATTAGACAGGTGAGACAGGTAGACAGGTAGCCTTGACAGTATTGGAGACATTTTTGAAAAGAAATAGTTCAAACTCCGAACAAGGCCTGGGACAAAATTCAGACCCTGATGAAGGCTCTACTATGGGAGATAGTCAAGGAAAGCAAAGATGGTGAACTCAAAGCTGTACAGCGAAATCTGTCTTGTTCAGAATCAGCTCCTATCACAGGTAACTGGCTCCACCTCCTTCTCATTCATCCCCGCAGCATCTCAGCGCTTTAACACAGTTGGACGCTGGGTGTCTTCTGACTTCAGCGGGGAAGCGTAGAGTGGGTTGTTCCACTGTGGAAACTGGACGGTCATTGGATAAACGCTGGGCTTTGTCCCGCCCATCAGACGCTCAGCGTCTCTGGGGGTCTATGAGGCAGTGGGCTGGCCTGGACGCTGGGCTTCTGCATGATGATTGGATGATCTGTCTGAGGCCGAATCCCTTTTTGATTGACGGTGAGATGAGCCAGTCAGCGATCTTGAAGTATAACCCTCCACCAGAGCATCTTCTCAGTTGTTCTGGACCGATCTGGAGGCTTTATCGATCCCCAGTGAGTTTACCTTTCTTAAAAATGACGAGCGTTGAAAAAACACTGGTAAAATCCCTGAAAAAAACACCTGGTTGGTACGACAGGGTCACAGATCATTTTCTTGAAAAGGAACATGGGGTAGAATTTATGTTTAAAAAAAGAAACAAATTCATGATGTAGGCCGGAAAAAACTGAGCTTCCCTTCCTTGAATGACCAGCAGCCGCCACTGGTATACACCATTTCCAAATGAACCACCCACAGCTTCAAAACAAGCAGGTGGACGATTTTGTTTGCCCGTGTGAAAAACATGGTGAAACAGCCAACTTTTGTGGGAAAAAAATGCAAAGGAGTTAGCCCTCAAAGCTAGCAACCACGTTGTCTTGTTACCAAATCAAAAATGTTGCAATCTGAAAGAGTCATTAATGCCACCTGCCTGCAGAGCTATTGCTACAAGGTTGTAAGAGAAGTCAGGATATCAGCTCTGTGTTCTGAACAGGCCCAGGTTTCGCAGGGCCTGAGAGTAGGAGACCATATTGTCTCCTACACTATTTTTTAATACTTTTGGTTGGTGGTGTGCCGTGGAACTTTTTCAATGTTAAAAATATGCTGTGGCTCAAAAAAGGTTGAAAAACACTGCACTAGAGTTCGTGTCCCGCAGTGAGTCAGTCCCATAGACTGTATATAGAGTGGACAGAGTGGTTCCAGCATTTATCATTGTACGGTTTTGAAGCCAAAATACCTCCGTCACAGGCGCAGCCATTGTAGCAGTTTGCAGCCAGAGTCTGCACAGTAGGGTGATGAGGGATTCTGGGAGAATCTGAGTGGAGCTGGGTGACAAAAATAATATATATATTTTCTTCTTCCAAGAGTCAAATCACTTCTTGACTCTAGCTCCCGACATATTTTACAATCCCCGAAAAAATACACGACAACGGCATCTGTCAACCATCGTTAAACGTTACGTAAGGCCTTGTTTTAACCTCATATAACTAATGAAAATGAAACTTTTCAGAAAAAAAGGACTGGAATACAAGGCAGCCAAATAATATCTTCAAATCACCACAACAATTGGGCATAAGAAACATTTCTACGAGGTGTATTAATTTTTTAAAGTTTGACCACAGCCCATCTGGAACGGCTGGAAAGCCAGATTTTTTAACTTATACTGCAGCCAGCCACCAGGGGGAGCAGTTTTTGTGGAGACCTCACTCCGAGCCGAGCAAGCGGACGTCCATTTTTTTCACAGTCTATGGTCAGTCCCTATAGAGCTCCATGTTAAAAATAAAGTGCAGTTCCCTGTGTGTCCACTAGAGCAGTGGTTCCCAACCTGGGGTCCGTGCCCCTAAAGAGAGGGGTGCCAGTCAGAAAAAAACAAACAAAAAAACAGCATGTTTAATGGGGTCAACATAAGTCTGTGCAAACCCATTGAGAAATGTTTTTTTTTTCCACATTTCAAAACATGATGGTTTTCAGTAAGCACACCTCCGTAATCTCTGCAACTCTGTGACCATAGCAGCGTAAGGACAGGCTCATCAGACATAGTTATCATTTCTTCCAGAGATTTCTCTTCTGTGTTTTCTTATGTCGGTTTCACCTTATTTTCCTTGTCTCGGTGTACGCTACGTGAAGTGTGTTCGTCTGCACATATTTGTGTGTCTCTGTGCATTGAAGCTGAACTTGTGTGCGCTACAGGGCACAGAGGAAGAGCAGTTGAGAATGTGCAATGATGTAGAGACAGAATGACATCCTGTCATGTAAATGAGACATAACATCAGACTATTTAGTCTGTTAAATGAAAGAAGACGGTTGAGACCTGATCTATGAGAAAGGAACCCTTAAATTACTTCTGCTGTGATCTGACGCAATATAAAAAATGATCTCTATCATAAGAAATATTTTAAGGTTCCCCTGAAAAGGTGCTGCCTTTTTACACACAAGTAAGGTGGGGGGCTGAGAATAAAAGGTTGGGAACCACTCCACTAAGGTGAGTCAGTCTGTTTGCCAGTTACTGTCTCTTTAAGAGACTTCAAAGCTCTCAGGAACTCAGCGTTCTCAAAGCTAATATTCCTGAATGTTCCTCCAAAGATCAAAGACAGAGGAGGATGTTTCTGATTGGTTGGTGTTAATTTACGATGCTCTAATAAAGACATTCACCAATCAGTGATGTCACAGATTGAGCCTCATTTAAAAGGCGCTTTGCTAAACGAGAACTCTTCAATTTATTCTGTTCCAGTCTGGTGCTAATGATACTAAACTAGCTCATTAGCAGCTAATGAATTAGCCACATGTGCAGGCTGATTACCCGTGATGACTCAGAGTTCACTCACCCCGTGGATGAGGTCACAGTGTCTGATCGTGATCCTGTCAGCTGTGGGCCTGGTGAGATCTCTGTGTTTACAGTGGGTGCTCTGTCTCTCACACTGTGCTGAGCGTTTCCATCTTCATGAAAACGATCGCAGACACTAATTAGCTCTCACTTTTACCCTCACCTGTCAGATCCATTTACCGCAGGGGGAACCAACATCTCCATTGTCAGAAATACACCAAGACCAGTTCCTCACAGGAAGTGACCTTTCTCCCCTCTACCTGCTGTCTGTCACAAGCCATCATCATATCATCTCCTTTGATTGGATTTCTAATGGGACCTCTGAAGACTCATCTTCAATTACAGGTCTACACAGCCATCCCAGCATGCACCGAGTGAGAGGCAGTCATGAGGTTGTCCCGGAGCTGAAACGCCTCGTTAATATCTCTCCAATAAGACCTCACATCAGTGAGCTCCATCACATCTGCAGACTGAACAAGCCTCATTACAGCCTCTGCTCCTGGGGCGTTTATCTTTATTACCACATTATGAAGGAATTAAAAAAAAGATTACAATCTGCTCCGAGAGAAACCGGGAGCTGCTCTGAAGATCTAAGAACCAGATTTCATTTGTTCAGGTTTGAGCTCCAGTAGTGAAATGTTAGCTGACGATTAAAATCAAATCTTATAACGTCTGTGGACACTGCAGGCAGCTTCATCGCTGTGGATGCTGGTGGGCTCCCTATTGTGTCAATTTAGCTGTTTTTACATGATGTTTCCTGTGAGAAAAAAATGGTAAAGTCAACACTTTTTTAGAGATTCATATGGACGGAAATCCATGAATCAATATTTTACTCTGCCAGTAAGCAAACTTTGTGTTAGTATGAAGTAAAGAAGTTAGCCTACTCGAATGTAACAATCACAACCCCATATGGACAACACTGGTCAGTTCAAAAGTAAAAGTAGTTAAATAAATGAAAAAATGCTGATTTGTATTTTTTGAAACGGGGTGGAAAGATTTTCATTTCTGCTATAAAGGTCAGCTTTTTGAATGGATGTGTATGTGGTTTATGCTGATTCTGCAGACAGCCTCTAGTGGACACTCCAGGTACTGCAGTTTAAAACACTTCAGCATCAGCTTCACGTCGATGAGCAACTGTTGTTTTTGTTGATGTCATTGTTGGTCGATTAGTTCCCATTGACATTTGTTTAAATGTGGTTTACTGCCTCAACCCTGCCTTCAAAATAAAAGCCCAAACCCTTCACCAGTGGTAATAGTCAACACAAAAGACAAAGAAAGACAACTATGAAGTGAAGATATCGGGACGAGGTTGTCAAGATCTGCGTTCTTAAAGGGGTTTATTCACACAAAGACTTAAGTCACACTGAGTATTTTAAAAACTAAAAAAGTAGTTTGACCCTTATGAGTGGCTATAATTAACAACCCTTTGAGGACATCGAAGGACAAAAATGTCCTCTGCCAAAGGCTGCCACAAAAACGCAAGATTTTTTCTCTCCTTATTTCCTTTTTTACCCCGTTATTTCAATTTACCTCAGTCCTACTAAAAAAAATACCAAATACTCGGTAATTTTTATTGTTTTAACCCTTAAAATTTAAACCACATGATTCCATTGTTTTGTTTTGTTTTTTGCTTTTAAACAACACATAAATAAATAAATAAATAAATAAATAAATAAATAAAGGCTGTCATCATCTATTTTGTGATGGACCCTTACGCACTTTCGATATATTTTCTTACTTTTGGTTTTCTTGATTGCTGCTGTGACTCCTGAATTTCCCCTTGGAGATAAATAAAGTATTTCCTTTTCCTATTCCCATTCATGACAGGTTATTTTCACATAATAAATGTTGGAGGGCTAGGGATATTTTTTTTACATCAGGCTTCAACAAACATAAGATTTGTAAAAAAATAAATAAATAAATTTATTTTGATGCATTGTTATTTTTTGTAGTGTCAAATTCTTATTTTATGCTCCTTTGGAGACGTTAGGGGACAAAAATGTCCTCCACAAAACTTCTATAAAAACAAAACAGATTAATATTTTTGCCTTTTTTTCCACAGACGTTTTTATCAACTCCTGTCCTACTCAAAAACATCAAATATTTAATTTTGCTTCACATTATTTTCACCTTTTAAATGCCCATTTGGATTTTACAGTTCTACAGTTTCATTCAGCAGATGCTTTTGTCCAAAGCGAAGTACAACAAAAGCAAAATTTTATAAGTTGTTTTTACTATGAAACAATGTGAGGGTTTTGTGTATAGATGTACAATGGAGAAACTGTCCCATCTCTCATGGTAAACAATAAAGATAAAAAAAACTGAGATATTTTTCTCCAAATTGAAACCCTGAAATTTGAATTTTTAAGATGCTGTGAGGAGGATCTGTTTTGATTGCACTCCCTCGCCACCTTGTGGCCTGGAGTCTCCGCACACTGTTGTTAATTACTTTCAGTGAGGCGTGTGTTTGCTTGGAATAAAATGGAGATCAGATTGAGACAAATTTTTACTGGATACAATGCGCCCTACGTAGCTCTACGGTTTGAAATGTGACATCAAGCAGACGTTGTAGCAGCTGGCTATACGTTAGCCCAGTGCTCCGACGTATTTGTAGGCTAACGTGACAACAAGTAAACGCCGTCAATTTGTAAGTAGCTTAGTAGCCGTTCATATTTAGTGCAGCTGGCAGTTCGGAGCTCCAAGACATGTCCATAATGTCAGAGAATATCAGTAATGTCCTGCCAGTCATCTACCAATCAGAGCTAGCATAACCCCACTCTTCATTTTATTGATAGACTCTTAAGTTTGAACAGACCACTGCAGAATAACTGCTGACTGTGGATTCCAATGAACATTAGCACAAACAGTTTAGCTCCTGTGTTATAGAGTGAAACAGCCTGAGCTAAAGGCTGTAAACTTCTAAGAAACCTCTCTGATCACAGGTTGAGGAGGGTTTAACTGGTGTTGAGTATTTCTCCTCTCTTTCTGTCTTTTCATCCAGGTTTTTTTTTCTTTGCAGGTTGTTGTTTGTGCAGCACGAAGCTGCTGGCTGCTGCTTTCAAAACCTGCCACCAGAAAGTAAATGAACTTTTCAGCGCTGAATAATCGTCCCTCCAACACGCTGCTTTTTAAAGGAGGCGGTTTGAAGGCTGGTTGTTGAAAGTGAGTCATGAAGAGGGACATAGAGGTTTCACATAGAGGAGAAGGAAAGGTAAAATCTGCATCTGTTCACTGTCTTCATAGAGGTTTACCTCACATTGATCCTCTCTGACCCTCTGAGCTCCAAACATGGACCCTCTGGACTGCTGTCGATATTTGTTTTTGGGTTACACGTCTTGGCCTTTCGCTGGATGGGACGAGAAATCAAAATTCAATTATTAATGGAGTTAGAGGGAGAGAGGAGAAAGATGGAGAAAACAGGAGAGTGCTGGTTTAATATCACGACAGCCCCCCCTCCACAATCCAATGAATGTGAAATGAGCGTGGACTCAGTCTGCAGCCTGAAACAGAGCTAACTGTTCCTGTCGGTGTCACAGGAGAAAGAGGTGGAGGCTTCGAGACGGCAGCTGTGTTTGTGTCGTGCATTACGAAGCAGCTTTTAGACGCCCAGATGAAGCTATGTGACCTCTCCTCCTGCTTTTTTTTAATGAGATGCTGTGTTTGTGGGGATAATTACCCCCCAGCCTGGCCTCTGGTCCCTCCAACATGTCTGAGAGCAGAAGGTGGCTTTCTCTGTGTACCTCCGCTGCTTTTATTCCAGCTGCACATGTGGAGACTTTCTAGATGATTTCCTCTGAGGAGAGACCAAACTGCAAATTACAGCCTCATTATCATCAGCAAGTCGCAGGAAACCGCTGCTCTGATGAAAAGTTTAAAATTCACAGAAGCCTCCCCGAGAGAGAGGGAGAGAAACAAAGAGTCACGTGACCTGAAGAGCAGAATTTTAACAAGATTATCAGATTTACTGACAAGCTTGGGGGATTAAACACTCCTTCCATCACTCCCTTCACAGGAGTTAAACAAGCAGTGATTAAACTTTACTCTGGAATTTTATTCTCGGGAAACTACATGACTTCAGCCAGCGGGTGGCGCCAAAGATCGACGTGTTCAGAGCCAAATGTTGGACTTTGTGTCATCCTAATGCTGAGGTCTGTGTGGAGAGGATACAGTGGTGAGGTAGCTCAGCTCTGAGCGTTGTGCTCTTGTTTTGTGGAGACGAGCTGTCAGCATCTCGGCAACGTCGGTTTGTTGTTGTAGTTAAGTTTTGTTTTGTAATTATTTTAAAAGTCACTGGCTGTTTTTAAGTGGTGTACGTTCAAAATTTCCTGTCCTGCTTGAGTTTCTTTCTGTAAAGTGAGGTGTCACTGCTCCAGGATCCGGTAAAAATAGGAGCCTTGTGTATCTGATCCAGAGGGCTCGGACCTGCTGGAGCTGGGATGCAGCCAAAACACACCGGAGCGGACTAAGTATCTAGTATCTACTCTCCCGTCCTCTAAATAAACCCAGAAACAACCTTCAACTGGAGTATTTCCAGTCCGGATGAGGCTTTCAGAATCAGAGGATGTGAAACTGTCATTAAGCGCTCTCGGTTCCTCTTTGTTTCACTCTTTCTCACCACATTAAAAACCTTCAGACCTGATGAGTCGGCTCTTTTTTTCTGTCACTCTCACAGTTTGGACTCATGTGATCCACTGATACCTCGTGCTGCTGTAAACCTGCTCGTCATGCTGACTGTCTGAACTCTGATGCTGAGGATGAGAGCAGACTGGTGGTGTGTGACTGCTTTTCTCTGACCTCTGAAGTAATGAATGAATGAATGACAGGATTAATAGATCATCTGTTTACTTAATATGTGAACTAAACGTCCTCTGACTCTGACGCGTGACGATCAGACCATTAGACTCTATGAAAACTTTCAGAGACTCTGTCCTCTGACCACTTGTTCTAATAAATGTCATAATAAAAATCAACTGAGTGTTCTGTGCTTTGTCACAGTATTAAATGATCTTTGTTTTAACTGTTGCATGTAACCTGTTTTAGAAAGTGAACAAGGACAGGTGTGGAGCTTAAGAAGCTACAAATTGAGACACTGATAGCAAAGTTAAAAGCTAAAGTCAGAGTTTAAACCAAGTGTCAGATTGTAAGGCTAAAATCCTTTTTTTTTTCTTTTTAATTTCAGTTTTAATAATAAAGGACAGGCGTTGAGCTTAAAAGGTAACAACATGAGACACTGATAGCAAAGTTTAAATCTAAAGTTTTAAGCTAAAGTCAGATTTAGATTTTGAGGCTAAAATCAGAGATTCAAGCTAGTTTGAGTTTAGTTTAAAGATAAAGTCTACAGTTTAAGTTTAAGGGGACATTTACACGGAAACTGCCTTTCAGCCGACTGAAGACAGACTTGAAAATGGCCTCCAGAGTGGGATTTTTCTGAAACACGGTCGACACTGTTGCCGTGTAAACGGTAAGCCGGCGTTTTCAGTGAAAATTCTGACGTCATACCCTGCTTCACGAGAGTGCATACAACAGGACAACAGTACCGTTGTTATGACTGTCGCGAGCTACCGTGTTGTGCTTGTGCTGCTCAATCTGCTGAATCTGCTGGCTGTCTTTATACAAAATGAGCATCTGTTGCTCCACTTTATAACTTAGTATTTCCCGACCAAACTCTACTATTGTGAAGATCTCCCAAAAGCTGCTTCTGGACATGACAGTTATAGTGCCAACTACAGGCCTGGCTTGCTTACTACAGCATTTTCAGTCCCTCAGAGTCTCGCGTAAACAATTTTTTTTTTCACTGCATTTTAGCGTTTTCAGATGAAAAGTTGTTTTAACGGGGCATAAAGCTAAATTGAGTGTGTACAGCTAAAGTGTCTGTTTAAAGCTAAAGTTTAAAGCTAAAGTCGGAGTTGTGAAGCTAAAGTCAAAGTTCATAACTTAAGTTTAAAGCTAAAGTCACAGTTTGAGGCTGATGTCAGAGTTGCAGTTTAAGTCAGAGTTAAAATGCTAAGGTTTCAAGCTAAAATCAGAGCGTACTGCTAAATTTAAAACTCAAGGGAGAGTTAGAGGCTGAAGTTTAAAGCTAAAGTCAAAGTTTAACAGAGTTTAAAGCCCTTTGCACCAGACGCGTATTTTTTGGATAAATATCTGAGCAGGATATGAAGCTTTCACACCAGCGGCTTTTATTTTTTGGGACCAAGGTCGATTTTTCCAAAGTTTTGCTTGCGACAAGCACAGATCCAACCAATCAAGTCACAAACCGTAAACATTCAACACTGATTGTGTTTGTGTCCCAGCACCTGGTTCTTTACGACAAAAGATATAGAAACTAAAAAAAACAATTATTACAAAGACATCATTTGGAGGAGAATACCTGCGGAGATTGAATTATTTTGCAATTTTGTGCCATTTATTCGCGTTGCCAGTGGTGTGCAAAGGCCTTAAAGCTTAGGTGTAAAGATAAATTTCAAAGTTACAGTCAGAGTTTAAAACGTGCATATAATCTCAGTTTTAGTTTTTACTTACTGAGGCTTTGAAAAGGGTTTAACCTGACTGTTATGCTCTCTCTGAACACTGTACAAACTTTGCTTATGCATCTTCTCAAGTCTCCAGGTGTGATTGGATTGGATTATAAAGTCTGTTATTAGATCTGATGAAGGTTCCTAAACACAGATTTAGAAGGTACGGATTCAAGGATTTCTACAACAAATGAATACACAGAGGTTGAATCAGCACAGTCAGGTGGAAGATGCTCTCCTGCAGGTGTTTGGTGCTTTATGGGACGTGCACCTCCATCCTCTGGAGGGCAGCAGAGAGAACAGGCTGTTGTGAGGATGCTCTGAACACCAACTATTCTACAATTCTCCTCCTGATGAGCCCCAGGGCTTTCCTGAGCTTTCCTGAGACACCGCTGGGCATCCAGCTCCTGCAGGCTGTGCATCTCCAACAATAAATTTCTTCTGTTATTATTGAGTCATATGCTCCGAGAGTTTACAGTCCATTAATTTAACTGCATGTTGTCTTTTTCTTGTCAACTTTTCCCTGAGTCCCTCCTCACTCTGTTTCCCTGCTGCTCCTGAATATTTCTGCTTCATTGGGGGATTAAGAGTTTCTTTTTCACCTCCTAAGCTGAATAAATGATTTGATCCTCAGGGAAATGACCTGTCACAAAGCTGCAGACTAATCTCACTGGATGGAGTTATTAGCTGGGCCGGTGGCTTCGTGGATCATTTTTGAGGAAGTGTTTTTTCTCTGACTCAGCATAAAAACAGGAGAAGTGATGCCTCGTCATCATCATCATCATCAGATTTTATTTCCACAGCAGCAGATTAATAAACCCATGTGATTGAGCTGAACCATCAGCAGCACTGCATGTGATCCATCCTGTAAGTCCTGACTCAGTCACACATCTACATACATTAACGCAGTCAACAACAGAGGACCTCCTGACCTCCTGCTGCACGCTGCAACTACACGCATCACTGTTTAATAATACTGCGGCTTATTCCTGCTGCTGTTATTATGTATCTTTCATTAGGAGTTACTAAACTGCTTTTGGTGGTTGAACACACAATGAAAATAGAGCTGTGCACTGTATTATAGGAAGAGGGCGCCCCTCTCTGTTTAGTCAGCATCATTACAAGCCACAATCTAATTTTATTTTATAAATTTGATTTTCGTCATCAGAAATGTGATGTTTCAGCATTAACCTTCTCAGGTACCTTTATTTATGCAGCACAGCGTACCACTACCTTTGTTGAACACACTATGCAAGTGTTCTCACTCCTCTTGTGTGATTATAAATGGCTTCACCTGGACACTGTCTCTACAAATGAAAAATAAAGGTGCTCTTCATTTTTTAGAAATGATGGCTCAAAATTAAAGAAAAGAAACTCAGAGCAGGCCCTCAGACATGTTATCTGTTTTGATCTGAGAGAAGGAGAGGCCTTGGTCTTTTGACACATGCAGTGTGCATGCTCGATATGTTTGACATGTAGGTACCATTGATGGGAAGTTCAGCTCTTTTCACACAGCTCTCAAAGAAGAGCCGGCTCTTTCAGCTACAGAATCCTTATTTTGTGCAGTTTTACTATACAAAACCAGGCATTCTTAGCTTTGTTTAACATTTTAGTCCAATTTTTGGCACAAAAAAACAAATTAACAAAATATGCTGCTTCATATTCATGTGTTTTTGTATTCGGCGCACTCTCCTCTTCACCTCTGTCTGCTGTGTCACTCACTGAGTTGAGACCAAAGACTGTATATAAAGTGGACAGCGTGGCTCCACCATTTATCATTGTACAGTTTTGAAGCCAAAATACCCCCGTCACAGGCGCCAT
Organism: Halichoeres trimaculatus; assembly: GCF_033239565.1. Classification (NCBI taxonomy): domain Eukaryota; kingdom Metazoa; phylum Chordata; class Actinopteri; order Labriformes; family Labridae; genus Halichoeres; species Halichoeres trimaculatus. The sequence continues at coordinate 6,594,171 of NW_027437181.1, read as the reverse complement.
CATTGTAGCAGTTTGCAGCCAGAGTCTGCGCAGTAGAGACAATGAGAGATTATGGGAGAATCTGAGTGGAGCTGGGTGCACAAGTAATAATTTTTTTTTTCTTTCAAGAGTCTAATCACTTCTTGACTCTACCTCCCGACATATTTTACAATCCCCGAAAAAAATACTCAAGAACGGCAGCTGTCAATCATCGTTAAAAGTTATGTAAAACCATTTTTAACCTCTTATAACTAATGAAAACGAAATGCTTCAGAAAAAAAGAGGACTTGGATACAAGACAGCCAAATAATATCTTCAAATCACCACAACAATTGGACGTGAGAAACATTTCTACGAGTAGTATTAATTTCTTAAAGTTTGACCACAGCCCATCTGGAATGGCCGGAAAGCCAGAATTTTTAACCTATACTGCAGCCAGCCACCAGGGGGAGCAGTTTTTGTGGAGACCTCACTTCGGGCCTAGCAAACGGACGTCTATTTTTTTACAGTCTATGGTTGGGGAAAGAAGCTTTTAATAACTGAGTGTCCCCCTCTCTGCTATGACATAATGGTGTGTTCCTATATTCTCACTGGCATGGCCTGCATGCTGTCAATCAAAACAAAGTTCTGCTGTGAGCACTGCAGAGCTGAGCGACGAAAGGGAAAAAGTTGGGAGCCAGCTCTCACTTGATGGGAGTCAGCTCTTCTGATTCATTACAAAGCACCAGCACTGCAAACTTTCTTTTAAGCATGACACATCACTTGTAGGCACACCCAAATAATGCCAGTGGCCATTCAGCAATTTGTTACAAATATTAATGGTCTTTGGAACAAGCTGAGCAAAACCTGGACATTTTAATTTTAGGGCATTTTATAGTACCCCCCCTGGACATAACTTTGTGACCCAAACATGTCTGAGCAATAGAGGATATATGGTCACTCTATCTGAATTAAAGGGGACATATCATGCTTGTTTCTCCTTTTCACTATGCCAGACTAGGATGCCTGTAAAGCATTTCTGCCCTAAGTACAAGTCATCTAGTTCCTTCATTGCCCCACAATAGCGTTCTCAATATCCTCATTTTAGGCCATTCTGAAGATCTTGTTGAAACGCTCCGTTTGCAGAACGACCTCCAGTAACCTCGCAATGTCACAGCCCTTTGTGCTCTGATTGGTCAGTTCTATCAGAGGGGCTGAGGGGGTAGAGCCAGGGGGCGGTTTTTGCAGCATGGCAATATTTACAAAGTCGCCATATTGGATGGGGCAGACCAAGCGAGTTTGCTGTTTGCCAAAACTTCACAGTAAGGCATTGATAGCACTAATAAAATGGCAGAGTGTAGGATACGTCCTTTTGTATTGGACCCCGAGTCAGACCCGGACGGTTCTGCAGCTCAGGAGGAAGAAAATCCACCTGGACACAGATCATCTCAGGACGCTTCAGTGTGGTGAGTCAAACCGGTACTGTAACATGTATAGTTTATACGTGGAAATATAGGCAGACTTCACCAATAAACTATTTCTATAACAGGGCTCCATCCTGCTCCTTCACTTTTCTCTGTCTGTTTTATCCATCATGCTGAAAGTGTAGTCTAAAGATCGCCTCTACCGCCAGTTTGTTATTGTTGTTATTACCGCCGTTAATACTCGGCTCTTGGTGGGTGTATCCCTTGGTGGCGGTTGTGTGACTGACTTCACAGAGGAGGAGCTGCTTTATCAGATTACTCCAATTAAAAGAAAGGATCCTCGTGTCGTCATGAAGGTCGAAATCTCGAAGCCAAATGTCAATGACCTATTTTCAGAGGCATCAAATCTCGTTCTAGGATATCAGAAAAAAATACAATATCTCATTTTTTGAAAATTCAGGGGGTGAAAGGTCTTGTTTTCAACTTTATTATTTTATATGTAAGTATTAAATCAGGGATCAGCATGATATGTCCCCTTTAAAGAATTTTTTTCTGCATTGTCAGTCAAATTTTCTGCAAAGGTGTTATGTTAGTTGATGATTCTGACTTTACTCCAGTGGTGTCTGGATGTGAAACATCACCTGAATTTTTTTTTTTTTAAGTGTAATTTCCTAAATGAAAGAAAGCAATCTACCTTTGCCTTCGTACTCTCAGCCCTGAATCATCCACCCTCCCTCTGTGGTTGGTTTGATCCAAAGTCGCTGCATGCGATGGTTTCTAACAGCAGATTACAGCGAATGACTCGCTGGAATGGCGCAAAAAGACGTAGGTGCGTCATTCCTCATCACAGCAGGTTAAAGTGCGCCACTTTTTTTCTTTTTATAGAACACAGTTCAGACCACAGACTGTGTAAAAGTTCGGAAAGTCTCCCTGTTCTACTTTCTCAGCTCGGGTCACGTGCTTGTTTTGGTTGAAATGGAACGACGTGACGTCATGACGCTGCGGCTTCAGCCTCACGTGACGGCAGTCAGCTGATAAAGTCTCTTAAACGGCACAAACCTTCAGCAAGCTGCTCAGTCATTGTTGTGCTCTGGACCTGAAGAGTACAAAATGAGGACCTTATTCCTGGTAGTTTTTGCGGGCTTCGCCCTCATGGGAGACGCCATTATCCGGTGAGTGAAGAAGAAGAAGGAGAAACTTTTTAAATATGTCGTTAATTTTAGTAAAGTGCGCTCTGATTGGTCTGCGAAGAGACGTTGGTTAGCATTGCACAACATTAACTGTGTTAGATAACAGACAATCAAGGGTGTGTGTGCGCATTTAATCACCTGAACCTTCACACAAGTACTAACAAAAGCTTTTTGATCACACTTACCTTCATGTATGTGATCACACAGCACGGAGCTTAACGTGGGCCTGTTTTTATCTTCATTCTGGCGTTACCACGTCGATCCGTGAATCCTATGACAGGCTGATCCTAGCATGTCTACTTGTTTTTGTAGGGAGTCCTCATCCACAGCCAGTGTAACAGTTGGGTGAACTGGAGCTACAACCTTTTTTTTGCCAAAGTTTGCAGCATAGCTCTGTCTTTTATCAGGATCTATGGGGGTCTGCCATAAAAAGTACATAGGAACAACCTGCAGAGCCAAGAACTAAATGACAGGGAAGGACAAAGGGTGGCTGCAAAGAAGCCTGTTTAAAATACAGACAGCCTTTGATTAAACGCTATTTAAATTTTATTTAAATCTAATATTTGTCCTTTGTGGCTGTATGAATCTGATTTATTTATTTATATTTTTACCCTCTACCTATTCTGTTGCACACATGAGTAACTTTTCAGCCATGGTCATTTGGTGTTTTGTGCAGAACTTTTTAGAAGTGGATCTCACTTTACATATATTTTTTATGTTCTTTTTTATTTAAATGACTCAAAGAATGAATTTAACAACTTAATAAAGGCTGTCAAAGAAAAGTAATTTTTATATTTGAATACAAAGTGACCTTTTACACATTTACCCATTCTCTTCATACATTGTTTACTATTTTTCTGCGTCTGGCTCTGAAACCTTGTCCTTCCTCTCTGACACTAACTTTGTCCTCGGCAAAACTGATGAATTATGTTATATTATTCTATGTTGTACTGTTTTTTTATTGTTATTTTTATTGCACAAAGATGTATTTGGTGCATCTGAGAGGTGTCTATTCTCTTTTGTCAGTTTTTGAATAAGAAACAGCTCAGAACTGAAGGATTCTGTTTTAAGGTATTTGAACATAATACCAATGCAGCAAAGTAAAAAAAAAAAAAAAAAAAAAAAAAAAAAAAAATAATAATAATAATAATAATAATAATAATAATAATAATAATAAATGGTAACATAAACTTCAAAATTAAAAATAATGATTTAAGGATTTATGACCAGAAAAGTGTTATTTCAGATTTGTCAGTGTTGAGCTTTGAAAAGTGGTGAGACATCCATGATTTTATTAAATCATCTAAACTGTTTGGATTATTTAAGATGTGTGGAAAATACAACTGTGTATCATCTGCATATGAGTTAAAAAACAGGTAAGCTGGAATTTACTGAGACAACTGAAAAGAATCAGTTGGACATGAATGAAAGGTGGCTGCTCCTTTAAGGAAGACGGAAGTTGAAAACCGAAGAAGGATTGGTCAGATGTGTCAAAAGAAGACAAAACTTTTTTAATTGAGCGCTGTTTGTGAACTACGACTGGCTCTAAAACCAAACTGTGTTTGTTCTGTTTCAACAGTTTGATTTTGTTGTGTCTGCAGCAGGTGTTTGCGTCTCAGCTTCATTATGAATAACTGTATTTTGCAACACTCAGTGCAGATAAGGTTGAAGAATGTGGGTCATATCTTATCAGCTCCGCCTCTAGTCATGTGTGCATTAGTTCATTTGAATCATTCCCTCACAGACCAGACGTATGTGCTGATTCAGGGGTCTGTAACAAGGCTCAAAATAATCTCCTGAGTGACTCTTTCCCTTTTTCCCTCTCCTCCAGAATCCCCTTAAAGAAGTTCCGCTCCATCAGACGCGAGTTGACGGACTCGGGGAGGAGCGTGGAGGAGCTGGTGGCAGACAAACACTCCCTGAAGTACAACTTTGGCTTCCCCTCCAGTGAAGGACCCACTCCAGAAACCCTGAAGAACTACCTGGATGTAAGCATGGCTCTCTTAAATCACTGACCTGTGCACTCTGAGGTCTTTCCTTTCACTAATGCACCTCTGAGAGGCTGAACAAAGGTGCTCTGTGTGCGTTTGACCTGCTCTCAGACAGGATCAAAAATGCTGATTCATCCTACACTCTGTTCTTCAGTCAGAATCACAGCCTCAGACTCAGTCCACCTGCTCACAGAGCTGCCCCGATCAGCTGACAGGGTGTTGTTTTTAGCATTCAGTGCGGCTGAGTGTGTTTCCAGAGCGTGTTGGTACAAGAATAAAACTACAGTAATGTTCTCAGGTTTGGTGTTAGAGAGATTATTGACTCTGTTTGACTTTAACCTGTCAGATTATCAGAGTCCAGTCTTCAGTCAGACTTTAAATCAGTCACAGAGTGAAAACACACAAGTCTGAGTGTCTCAGCTTTGAGATAATGTTAGATAAACATGAAGGATTTCTGCTTTAATATGTAAGCTTTAATGATATAACCTACCACATGACCTAAACATGAGGACAGATCAGCGCCAACAGTTTGCTCCTGAGAGCTCACCTCTCCACGCCCACTGTCACCAAACACCAACAGACCAAAGACAGAGAGGAGTCTGTGGAAAGTTTGGGGTAAAGTGGGGAGGTAGATCATACAGTGTGCAGAATCCACGGTTTCTCTTCCTTTTCAGTTTCAGTTTGTTTGCGGGTATGGTCAAATTAAGCTGTACACCCTACCTCCTCATACTCGGCCTTATTCTTGATGAGAGGAGAGAAGAGGCAGAACAGAGAAAGTGTCTTCAAAGCGACGTTATAAAGAGAACAGGGAAAGCAGATTCAGACCGAGAAGCCCATTTGGGGTGGAGCTCCCCCTGCTGGGGTCAGGCTGTACGCTCTGCCTCCCCATCACCTCTAATGTAACTGTATAAACTCTCATTTTGAATATCAGCATGAGAAATTCTTGAATAGCCTCAAACTAAAGACTGGTTATAGATTTTATATATTTATTCATACATTTTGGATTTGATTGATCTTATGTAGATGCGAACAAGTGAAAGGGTCTATTCCATGTTTTTTCGACCTTATAAGAAAGTAACGCTGTGATCTTTTAGAAGTTTGCTGGAAACATCAAAAATAGATAACATCCAGTTACATGTAAACATGAGATCTCAGTACCCTAGAGGTACCTACTGATTAGAGTCGGTAGGTGGGTTTTAATATAACTCCTCATCTTATGGATTCTGAACAGAGCGTCAGACTAAGCATTATCAGACCACAAACAATAGCCCTGTTCCCACCAAGCAGTTTGGTATAGATCAGTACAGTTTGGTATGAGTTGGATCGGTAAAACCTGATCCTGTTTGTGTTTCCACAGCCACTGTCCTTCTTGGTAGGCGCTGTGTAAAGGCCCATTTACACTCATCACTAATATGATATGTAGCTCTAGTGAAACACAAAGAAGAAATAAAAAGGGTAGAACTTTTTTGAAGAAAATTTTGCAAGTTTTTGAGGAACTTCTGCCTTGTTATTGTCTTTTATGCAAGAGCTAGATTAATAATACTTCCTCCACAGTCGCCATGTTTGTTTTTGAGTTTGTTGTTGTCGTAAACTTTTGACTCTGGGCTGCCTCCTGGTGGATGTATTGGTTAACGACAATGCCAAAGTAAAGTATGCACAGAAGTATGTGAACAGTAGGGATGGGTACCGAATTAGGAACTTTTATAGGTACTGACCAAATTCTGTCAAAAAGTACTGGTTATGAAACAGGATGAGGGCATAGCAGCGTGACACAGTGTACCTTGCTAATATATTCATCGATAAAGAAAAATGCGACACAGCAAACAAAGAGCACTTTGTTTTGTGACACCATTTTCAAAATGAAAGGAAAGTTATCCTCACAAAGTCTACTGGAGATTATTACCTCTGTCACACAGGAAGTGACGGTTCTTTCCACCAATCAATGGACTGCAGTGTTTCTAGCACCACTTTCTGTTCTGGGGTCAGATCGGTATGTCCGGCACCCCAACAGAAGGGTACCAAAAAGTGGGATGGTACAGGTCAGTATCTTGTAGACCTGCCCCAGTTTTAGTCAAAGGAAACGCAACAAATTACGTACCAAACTGAGATTAACTGAACTGAACTCCTTGGTCAAAGGGTAGAACCAAGCTAGGTTAGCTTATTACATGCTTCAAAGGTGGGAAAAACTCAAGACATCTGGAAAAAAATGAGCAGAAATACTGAAGGTGTCAATACATATATAAAAACTAAACCATATGAAGCTGCCAGAGGAGAATAAAAGCACACAGAGTAAACCAGAGAGCAGCTCTGCTCAGAAACAGGAAGTGGTCTGAAGAATCTGACAACATCAGAGGTTTGCTCAGTCAGTCACACGGAGAGGAAGTTTCTTCACATGTATGTAGTCATCAGGTGAAAGGACACAGAGTGATTTTTCTGAAACTCTGTTAGCCCTCTCCATCAGACCAGATCAATGATCCAGATCATCTGACATGAGAGGAAGTCCCTGTGAGGGTTCGATTCAGGCTCAAAGATTTCAGCACACACAGAGTGGAAGATGTGGATTTGATGATTAACTGTAACATAAAGTCCAAAATAGTTTTATCATAAACTGAAAACTTCAGATAGTCACAGCCACCACTGATTTAGAGAAACTGACCCAGGATCAGCAGTCACATCCTTGAACTGAATCCAGCAGGCTGACTGAGACAATAAAGGATTACCCCGCCTAAAACTAAAGCTGAAAGATGTTTGAAAGCAGAGTTCAGCTCAGTTTCTGTGCCCGCTGAGCGTTCCTGTTCTCCGTACAGGGATTATGATAATCTGATTTCCTGAAACATGAGCTCAGCCTCGAGTTATGCGAGTTAATCCAAACAGGCTTTCATGATTACTGTTGTTATTGATTATCACTGAGACGCCCTGTTCTTTCTCAGGCCCAGTATTATGGAGAGATTGGTCTCGGGACGCCTCCCCAACCCTTCACCGTGGTGTTCGACACTGGCTCCTCCAACCTGTGGGTGCCCTCCGTGCACTGCTCCATCATGGACATCGCCTGCTGTGAGTCTGAGGGGTCAATGGGGTCAGCAGACAAACACACCTGTGGTTCAGGGAGTTTAACATCCATGTGTTCTTCTTCTGTCAGTGCTGCACCACAAATACAACTCCGCTAAGTCCAGCTCCTACGTGAAGAACGGCACCGACTTTGCCATCCAGTATGGGACGGGAAGTCTGTCGGGCTACCTGAGCCAGGACACCTGTACGGTAAGACCACTTCATCACTCTGTAGACATGATCTTCAGAGCGACTAAGCAATCTGCGTCTTTCTCATGGAGAAGTTGAAATTACAGCTCTGACACATCCTGGATTCACTAACGGCTGAAACTGACACACAACTGAAGCTAAAACTAATGAAACGGAACAAAAAGTATCAAAGTAGCCCTTTTGTCTTTTTTATTCCCAGTCAAATAGTCTTATTAGGTTAATATGAGACACTCTCACATGACAAGTCCTTACATGACACGCTCTGAAACCTGAAAATAGCAAACAGCTTCAGAAACAGAAAACGCCCTCTGAGATTTATCGTCAGAAACACCAAGACTTTAACAGATGAGCTGAAGATTAAATGAACTGAGGGGGATCTGAAAGGGATCAGAGCCCAAACATCGCTCTGTAAGTCCAGGTTTCAGTAAGGGAAGCTGTGTAAGTCTATGAGGAATTGAATAAAGATATGTTTAAACCCTGTTTGGACTCATTAAAGATCCCATGATGCATCCTCGTCCCCGACTCACCCTTCTATTCTTCATGCTGGCTGCTCTGTGTTTCTGGATCTGCAGAGACTCTGGTCTGGTTAAAGAAATCTCTCATCCTATCCTCCTCTGCAGATCGGAGACCTGGCGGTGGAGAAGCAGCTCTTTGGGGAGGCCATCAAGCAGCCCGGCGTGGCCTTCATCGCTGCTAAGTTCGACGGGATCCTGGGCATGGCGTATCCCCGGATCTCTGTGGATGGGGTCGCTCCGGTTTTCGACAACATCATGAGCCAGAAGAAGGTGGAGAAGAACATCTTCTCCTTCTACCTGAACAGGTACCTGAACTGTTTGCTACTGAAATATTTCACTCCGTGTTGACTGAATCTGAAGGATGTGAAAGTTTTTGATTTCTTCCGATTGAGCTGTGTTTCGTGATGCTCATTTCCTCTCTTCAGGAATCCAGAAACACAGCCTGGTGGCGAGCTGCTGCTGGGAGGAACTGATCCCAAATACTACACCGGAGACTTCTCATACGTCAACATCACCCGCCAGGCCTACTGGCAGATCCACATGGACGGGTTAGTGCTGCACATACACCCAGAAACAGAGCAGAGCGTCTTATGTCGAGGAAGGTTATGATGCTCAACAGGCTCCATCTAGTGGTCACTGTTGGAATTACATGCAAAATATGTGGAGCACCTGTTACCATGTGTGTCCTGCAGAGAAGAAAGAAACTAACACACATTTTAAAGGCCCCATATTCTGCTCCTTTCTGCAGTTTAATATGGATCATTGATGTCTTCATGAAATGGTAGTAACATGTTTAGGTCCAAAAAGCCAATAAATCAAGCACAGCAGCATTGTTTCCAGGCTCTCATAGCCCCTCTGTTCAGAATGCTATGATTTAGTGGGCGTGGCCTTCATATGTAAATGAGCCACCGCTGATACCGCCCCACTCTTCAGCGTCACTGAGAGCGGCGCCATGAGCTCCGAGTGCACAATGTTTAGAAAACAGCGAAGCTCATTTACCGTAACATTACAGGCTAAAACAACAGGCTAACTGCAGCTAAAGTTAGCATCCTGAAGCTAACACAGAGACAGGGGGACACTGAGGAAAAGCTCTTACATCTGCTCCACAGCACACAGCATTTAAAATACTCACATTTCCTGGGTCCCAGGTTTGTTGGAGGATGGTTGGTAATGCGCCTGGATTCAGGACCAGTCTATTCGCTAGCCCTCTGTTGGACTGTCCAAAGTTGGAAAAGCAGTTGGCCGTGAAGTGACTAGCACACACATGCACAGTTTTACTTATGTCGAGGAAGGTTATGATGCTCAACAGGCTCCATCTAGTGGTCACTGTTGGAATTACATGCAAAATATGTGGCGCACCTGTTACCATGTGTGTCCTGCAGAGGAGAAAGAAACTAACACACATTTTAAAGGTCCCAGTACACAATGTTTGGAAAACAGTGAAGCTCATTTACCGTAACATTACAGGCTAAAACAACAGGTTAACCACAGCTAAAGTTAGCATCCTGAAGCTAACACAGAGACAGGGGGGACACTGAGGAAAAGCTCTTACTTCTGCTCCACAGCACACGGTATTTAAATACTCACATTTTACTGAGTGTAGCTGGCACATTTCCTTGATAAATCAACTCTAGACACTTAGTCTTGTCTTCTTCTGTGATGGGAAGCTTGTGCATGGAACTATGTGGCTGTTTACAGCCAAAAACAGAGCAGTGATGGCAGGGAGAGGAGTGGGTGGGGAGGGGAGGGGGTTTGGGAGTGTCTGTTTTGGTGGACCAATCAAGTCAGACTTGCTATTGTTTGGTCAAAAAAGGGAATCACTGAGGTTGGCGAATCCCGGATATTCCAAACAGCTTGTTTTAGGTCAGGATTTTACATTCACAAGTTCTACTAAGTACAGGTTTTGTCATTAAATATCACATTTTGTGGGCTGGGAGGAAAGCCAAAGACCCACAAATTTCACTAAAAGACTTAATAAAGGGATTTTTGCGTAATATGGGACCTTTAACTTCAACTTGTGTGTTGGTGTGTGTGTGTGACAGGATGTCTGTGGGCTCTCAGCTGAATCTGTGTTCGGGCGGCTGTGAGGCCATTGTGGACACGGGGACGTCTCTGATCACCGGCCCCTCAGCCGAGGTCAGGAACCTGCAGAAAGCCATTGGAGCCACACCCCTCATCCAGGGAGAGGTCAGACACACACTCCTTCACACTCTCACACACTCTTGTCCTGTTTGTTTCTGTGTTTCTGACCTGTGTGTGTGTGTGTGTGTGTTTCAGTACATGGTGAGCTGTGATAAAGTCCCCACTCTGCCCGTCATCTCCTTCAACATCGGGGGAAAGCCGTACGCTCTGACTGGGGAGCAGTACATCCTGAAGGTGAGGCTGAGTGTGTGTTTATTGTCAGCCAACAGGGAGCGACAGAGAGCCAGCTTCTGCAGGAACAAACCAGCTCTGTGACGAAGAGATGTGTCACTGCAAACTGAACAAGAGAGGCTTTGTGTTGGCGTGAGCGATGAAGAGGAGGAGGACACACTCTGACCTCCTAATGTTTTATTATCTGCGTATTAAAACCAAACGATGAGGTCAGAAAGAAGTACTTGTTCAGTTTCTTTAACCAAAAATAACGTTGACATAAAAAAAACTGAGCTAGCAGATTTTTCTGACCTCACTGGAAGATGTTTTTACTCTTTTTTGTTTTTTAATATCCTGAAAGCCTAAAGACCTGCTCAGATTTCACCTCTTGCAGTCTGTATCTGACTGTTGCTCCTCTCTCTCTCTCGTCCAGGTGACCCAGGCAGGTAAGACCATGTGTCTGAGCGGCTTCATGGGTCTGGACATCCCCGCCCCCGCCGGGCCCCTGTGGATTCTGGGAGACGTCTTCATCGGCCAGTACTACACGGTGTTTGACCGAGAGAACGACAGGGTGGGCTTTGCCAAGTCCAAATAAGGCCGTTGCTGCAGAGCCAGCGGAGAAACTGAGCTGCACGTTTTCTGTTGCTTTGCAATCAAACCGTCTTTAGCAATAGAGTGTGTGTAGAGCCGTCATGCACTGACCTGAAGAGAGAGTGTGTGTGTGAGTATCTGCAGACTGAGGGAAATGGGGAGGTGTGGTGTGTGAGGTGAGCGGTATAACCGTCTTAACACCTTCATGATCTCGTCTTTTAATCAGGGATTCCTTTTAAACTCTTTTAGTTTGGTTTTAGGAGGAAAATGTTGGACTGCTGATGTGATGTACTATGAGATTGGCTAATAAAAACTTTTAAAGGAGTCTGTGTTCACTGAGCTTTAATGTTTCACAGCTTTAAAATCGAAAGGAGCAGGGGACACAGCCAGTTTGAAGCTCCTCTGTAAACTGCGATAAAACGGTAACCTTATCAAGTGTTTTTGTCTTATTTTAAGTAAAATTGTCTTGTGATACTTGATCTTCGCCACATTCAACCGATCAGTCCAGAAAAATGTCTTGATTCAAGTTATTTAAAGACAAAAATGAGGTCTGAGTTGCTTGGAACAAGTAAAAAAAAATCTGCCAATGGAACAAGAAAAATTTGCCAGAAAATTTGCTTAAAACTAGAATAATGTCTTAATACAAGTAACTTTTCACTTGTTCCATTGGCTGATTTTATTTTTATTTGTTATAAGCAATTCAGACCTCATTCTGTCTTTAAATAACTTGAAACAAGACATTTTTTTCTGGACTGGTCAGATAAATGTTGCTCATATTGAGTCTAAAAAGACATTTTATACTGAAAATAAGACACTTGTTAATAAGAATTTGTGAACATTTGACTTTTACTGAAATTTTTGTATTTAAATACAATGTATGAACTTTAAATCTGATGAGAATATGTCTTATGTCTTAAAACTAGTCAATTTATCTGTCCATGCAACAAGATAATTCTACCCAAGGAGTAGTAGAGGAAGAAAATGCTCATTTCTAGATGAAAATACTTGAAAACAAACTTCCTGGAAAAAAAGTTAGTGGAATATACTGAATATAAGTGAAAAAATCTTTGTAGGGCTGTGAGGACTTTCTATGTGATCTTGAAAAAGTCTCCCTTCTAGATATATGCCTGATCGTAATCCACACTTTAAAATGAGATTATCAGCACTAATATAGGTTATTCCTAAATGCTACTTGCTAACAACACATTGACTGATAAAGTTGAGAAGTGAGAAGAGAGGCTTGAGTTTTTCTCTGCTGAAAACAATTTCTGTGCTTAATTCGGTGGTGATGGTGAACACTGGAGCCTAACTGTCAGACAGAAAAAGGACAGAAGACCAGAAGAAAGATCAACAGAGTGATATAGCATGAGCTAAAAGCTAAAACACGGGGGCTAAGCTGTTAGTGCTAATGTTGATTCCAACCCACAGTCAGCAGTTATTCTGCAGTGGTCTGTTCAAACTTGAGTCTATCATTAAAATGAAGAGTGAGGTTACGTTAGCTCTGATTGGTTAGATGACCAGGGTTCTCTAACATAACACATGACATTGCAAAAAACTGAAATCTTATCAAGTGTTTTTGTCTAATTTTCAGGAGAATTTTTTAGACTAAATGAGCCACATTCACCTGACTGGTCCAGAGAAATGTCTTGTTTCAAGTCATTTAAAGAGAAAAATTAGGCCTGACTTGCTTGTAACAAGTAAAAAAAAATCTGCCCATAGAACAGGAGGTAAGTTACTTGTATTAAGACACTATTCTAGTTTCAAGCAAATTTTCTTGTAATTTTTTCTTGTTCCATTGGCAGATTTTTTTTTTACTTGTTCCAAGCAACTCAGACCTCATTTTTGTCTTTAAACAGCTTGAAACAAGACATTTTTTCTGGACTGATCAGCTGAATGTGGTTCATATCCAGTCAAGTTTTACCTTAAACAAGATAAAAACATTTGATGACATTTCAGTTTTTTTGCAGTGCACAGACACCTCTCGGAGGACCGAGCTGCCAGTAGTGCTAAATATAGCTGGCTACTAAACAACGGTACAAACTGACAAAGTTTGCTTGTTATCACATTTCAAACAACAGCGCGACATAAGTGGTGAGTAATAACTTACTACGTTGCTTCGAATCTTGTAGGAAGTTGTCTTAAACAAAGAAAAGTAGAGTTAAGATCTCCATTCATTTCCAAAACAAACACTCAATGACTTGTTAGGAGTCACGTCTTTATGTCTGTGTGCACAAGACTCCCAGCCAGTAGGGGGCCACTGCAGTCCTATTAAAATAGATAACTCTCACTGTCCCCCTTATTTGAAACAAAATATAAAGATTTCTGACTAATTAAGACAAAAATACACATATTCAGGCTCAATTTAGGAATTAAACGTAACTCCAGAGAGAAAAATAATTAGAATAAAGTTTTAAAAGACAGTTAAAAACCTAACATGTCTGAATGTAAGACGTCACAGCTTCCTGTGTGTGACTTCATCCAAGACACTATTCATCAGGACTTTAAAGGGACATTTCAACAACATAACCAACCCTCTAAACTTTATTTCCTCTAAAACTTCACAGAAAACACTTCTATATGTACAAAAAGTTGACTTGAACTCATCCACAGACTCGTATGTAAAGGTTATTTCACATTAAACTCAGCTGGTTAGTGTTCAGTAGAAAAGGTTTTAGTGCAGCTGGAACGGACAGAGAGAGAACAGGGATTGGTGATAAATCAGGCTGTAAGGTAACCAGACAGAGGGGTTCATTTCAAGTTAGCTTTAAATAACTTCTACCTGCTCCGCCTCTCAAACTAAAACTGGCTTTGACCTCCTGAAAATACATCCTGTGTGCAGGAACAGCGTGAAGGTATAGAGAAGAAGAAGCAAAAGCCCACTGGAATATTCAGAGATGATATCAAACGTCAGATGAGCGGCAGAATGACGGCTGCAAAGCTGATCTCCATTGTTTTGTCTTTGCTCTGTGTGTCGGTGAGTGCCGTGCTTCACAGGAAGTGAGTTTAAAGTCTGTTTGTGGTGTTTTATTTTGAAATTGTGCAGATGTTATGTGCCTGACTTCCTGTCCAGGTCGATCTTTTCCGTCCAGCAAGCTTCGCTTAGTGTGACACAGAAACAGATCTGCTCCATTATGACTTCCTGTGGATCTTAAGAATTAAACACATCCAAAGAAAGCCCCGCCTCTGCTGAGGCAAACAGCCAATCAGTGGTGAGGATATGTTGTAGGCTCCGCCCCCACTGCAGGGCTTGTCTGACACCCTTGGGAGATGTTTTTATGATTAATTCAGTGAGTAAAAGTTTAACTAACTCAAAGTAAGAAGATGAGAGCATCTGCAGGAGAACCCTCTAACCCCAGGGTTGGACCTCTGACCTTTGACCTCTGTTGTAATCTGAGAGACGTTATGATCTCAGTCTCTCTCAGAGGTGGGGCCTTCAGGTCTGGGTCCTCAAATCTGTCCCGGAGGTTTATGAAGTGGAGTCAGAAGTGGTGTCGTGTCCTTCTGTCCCTCCTGCAACCCGTCCTCCCTGAAAACTCACAGTTTGACCTTTGACCCTCATGTCAGCCCTCCTGCTGCTTGCCCCCTCTCTCTGTCTCTGAGGTCTCTGGGTCTCCCTGTTCCTGCTCCTCACCGGGCTCTGTGTCCTGGTCCCCGGGCTCTCTGACCGGGGCTGCTGGGTCTCTGACGACCCCCTCCATCTCCACCTCCCCCTCCAGCTGCTCCTCCGTCTCCTCCTCCACGCGGCCGATGGAGTCAGGGATGATCTCCACCTCGATGTCAGAGGAGTCTTCACTCTCTTTGAACCACACGGTCTTCTGTCCCTCCCTCCTCCGCTGTTTGTTGAGGACAGACCTGTTAGCGTGGTCATCCCCGTCCCCACGGCCCCTCCTGGACGCCCTCGCTGATGGGCTTCCTGCAGGGACGTGGTTGTCATAGACGCCACAGGAGGAGCAGTGGCGGCTCCGTCGCTCCAGCGGGATGACGCGTCCTCGGGGTGTAGGGAAGGTGCTCCTACGGGGGATGACATTGTTGAGGCGTCTTGCACCCCCGCGGCTGGCGTCCCCTTCGGTGGTAAAGCCGTCGTTGGTGTACTGCAGAGAGTCTCTGTGACCGGAGCGTGGTGTCTCAGACTTAAAACATGGGCCCAGACACTGCAGGACAATACAGAGGGTCAGAAACAGAGGGTCAGAAACAGAGGGTCAGAGACAAAGGGGCAAAAACAGAGGGTCAAAGATGGCATCAAAAACAGAGGGTCAGAAACAGAGCATCGAAGAGTCGGGGTCAGAGACGTAGGGTCTGAAACAGCATCAAGACAGAGGGTCAAAGACAGAGGGTCAAAGACAAAAGGTCAAAGACAGGGGGTCAGAGAAAGAGGGTCTAAGACATAGGGAACAGTCAGAAAACTGTCAGAAACAGAGTAAAAACAAAGCCTTGGAAACAGAAGGTCAAAGACAGAGGATTTGAAAAAGAATCAAAAATAGAGGTTCAAAGACAGAGGGTCATAAACAGAGGGTCAGAGATAGGGTCAAAGACAGTGGGTTGGAGACAGAGTGTCAGAGACAGAGGGCTAGAGACAAAGGGGCAAAAACAGAGGGTCAGAAACAGAGGGTAAGGGACAGCGTGTCTGATATAGAGGGTCGGAGACAAAATGTTAAAAAGGTGGGTCAGAGATAGAGTGTCAGAGGGAGGATCAGAGACAGAGGGTCAAAGAAAGCATCAAAATCAGAAGGTCAAAGGGGGCATCAGAAACAAAGGGTCAAAGACAGAGGGTCAGAGACAGAGGGTCAGAGAAAGATGACCAGAATACTTGTTGGAGACAGAGGGTTAGAAACAGAGGGTCAAAGAAAGCTTCAAAAACAGAGGGTCAGAGACATCATCAAAAACAGAGGATCAGAGACAAAGTTTCAGGGATAGAGGGTCAGAATCCTTGTCGGAGACAGAGGGTTAGAAACAGAGGGTCAAAGAAAGCTTCAAAAACAGAGGGTCAGAAACATAGGGTCAGAGAAATAGAGTCAGAGACAGAGAGTCAGAAACATAGGGTCAGAGACAGAGTTTCAGGGATAGAGGGTCAGAATCCTTGTCTAAGACAGAGGGTTACAAACTGAGGGTCAGAAACATAGGGTCAGAAACATAGGGTCAGAAACATAGGGTCAGAGACATAGGGTCAGAGACAGATGGTCAGGGGCAGCATCGGAAACAGAGGGTCAAAAATAGACGGTCAGTGCAGGGGGTCAGAAACAGGAAAAAGTGATAAACATTGAACAGGAAGAGACACAGACCTCACAGATCTTGTCCACGCCAGCGTTTCCCTTAAACAGGCGGGAAATCAGGAAGCCAATCACAATGAGGCAGAGGACGAGCAGAGCTGCCATGATCAGGCCGAGGAGAGCCATGTCGCCGGGCCGGTATCCGATGTTGGAGTCAGAAGGAATGGCCACAGCTGGAGGAGGACAGGTGAGAAGCTTCAATCACAACTGAAGTAATGAAAGATGAGGAACATTAAAAAACAAATCAACAGGGACGCCTTTGAGAGGTTGGACTGGAGGACAAAAATTTGATCATCATGATAAATTCATGACGACCTGACCCCGTGTGACAGAGACTTCAGGTGTGATTCTCACCAGGTATGACCTGCACAGAGAGAGCTGCTGTCCCAAACTCTCCTGTGGTCGAGTCTACGGCTCGGAGCTGCAGTCAGAGAAAGAAGGTCAGGGAGAAAAGTCAGGAAACACATCGCTAAGCTGTATTTTAAACGTCATCTACCTGCAGAGCGAAGGACTCCGTCTTCACCACTCGCTTCAGGATCACAAACCCGTCTGAGGTCACGTTGACGTAGCTGCTGTACTGAACCTCATACTTCATGTCAGGGTTCAAACCCTGAGACACGCAAACACGTAAAAGCAGAAAAACAGAGTCAGGACAGATGTTTGCTTGCTCCAGAGTCTTTGCTGCTGCTCTCCCTGCCTGGGCCCACCTCACGCTGAAGCATCCCAGGTACATGTTAAGAATGGCAGGGAGCTCACAGAGCAGAGTGTACTGCATGAAAACCAAACTATCACAGCCGTAAATAAAGATTCTCACCCCAGCAAAGTCCTCGTCTCGCGCTCGGACCCTGAAGGGTCTATTGGTGCTCCGGTCTCTGAGGATCATGCTCTCAGGGACCGAGTTACTGTAGATGAATCCTTCATATCGCTCCTTCTCAAAGCGAGGAGGGTTCCTGCTCTTCTTCATCACCTCAATGGTCACCTGCGTCACTGCAAACTGGTCTCTGTTGGTTACCTGAGACGCCTAAAGGAGCAGATTCACAAGATTTGAGTCTAGGGGACAAACTTTTAGAGCCTTTCTTTAGATTAAGACCAGCTTCGCTTTTATGTTTCTGTCTCACAGACTAGATGGGCTGAATTTACCAGAACTGTGAGAACTATCGGCCCGACGATGTCAGCAGCTTTAGTCATGGTGATGTTTCCCGTTTCCTCGTCAATCTGGAAAATAGCTCCTTCATTTCCTGAAGACAAAGAGAAACACAGTCAGCCAATCACAGCTCATTAAGACATTCTTCAATCCACAGAGTGGATGCATCTGTAATCTGTATCTTTAAGAAACTTCAAACTACTCAAACTCAGTATTCTGAAACTCTGTTATACTAAAAAAAATCCTGATTCTATTTTTAAAATGATTAATTTGACCTTTTAAGGGGAGACACCAATCTGTGATGTCACAGATTGTGTAAATCTCATGTTGATCTCGCTGAACTCTTAAGGGACTTTTTGAACAAAATCTGCCAGCCTTTGGTGATCAGACATTTTACCTTCAGGTTTGCATTTTGAATATGAAAAAAACAACTTTCCTTTTTTTAATGTCTGCTCTTGAGCTCTAATGCTTTAATAAGACTTCTCAAATAAGAAACAGTTTAAACCTCTGAGGATCCTGTAGCTGATCTGCTCACTCCGGTTCTTGTCTCCGTCTCTAGCAAACACCGGTCCTGGCTCCAGAATCAACGGCCCCTCCTGTGGACCCAAACCAGTGTTAGGACTTACAGACGTCTTTCTTGTTCGGAGTGAAATACCATGAGACCAAGGCCATCTCCACACATAACTGGGTATTTTCAAAAATGAATATCCCTCCCTCGTTTTTAAAAAGAATTATTTTGTCTACATGCAGCAGGCAAATCCACCAAGAAGTGAGGCTTTGGGCAAGCCAAACCCATATTTGGCAGAGTTTTCCAGATGTAAAACCAGTGCCAGCCAATCAGAACAAGCCCTCATCATTCAGCTGTGACGAGAACCGAAAACTCTGTTTACCGGCGTCCACACGAAACCATGAAACAAGAGTTATCAGAAAATAACATTTTTTTGGAAACGTAAAGCTGTGTTTTTATTCGGATAACAGGCGTAAACGTATAGAAATATAAGCAGTTTCCCAAATACCCGGCTGTGGACATGGCCCTAAGTTTAGAGAGAAAGCCTCTGAACATGAGGTCCAGTCAGGACTCACCTCTTTCTCGGTCAGGTTGACCCGACCTTTGTAACCCGTGCTTACGCACAGTTTGGCGATACCCAGAGTCGCCCTCAGACATGGCTGAAACCACGGCGGTCGGTTGTCCACGTCCTTCACTAGCACCGTGATGGACGCCACCGAGGTGAAGAAAGGCTGGTCCGAGGCCGAGCCGTTAAACGTGTCCTGAACATGGAGCACAAGTCAGGGGTCAGAGGTCAGAGTGAGCTGCAGGTATGTACTGCTTTTATAGGCTGCTCTTGTACCTGTACGTGCAGAACCAGAGAGATCTTCTGAACCACGTCGTAGTCCAGGATGCTCTTCACCAGAATCTTTGGAGAGTTGATGTTCTCCAGTCGGAAATACTTATCCTGCTCAAAAAAGAAAAGATACACAGGGGTTTAGATTGAATATCTGCATAAAACACCAACAAGTGACACCAAGTTTACATCCTATCTCAAAGTTAAAGCGTGTGGGGTTCAGCCTCCTGCTCTGGAATCAAACAGCCATGGTTTGCTAAGGTAAGAGTCCCTTTAATCCTCAGCCCCCTGTCAGTCACACCCCCTGCTGGGCTGAGGAGGAAGTGCCCCCTGGTCCTGGTCTCAGTCCCTCAGCTCTGATCTCACCGTAGCAGACTCCAGGCGGTAGTAAAGCGGCTCTGAATCCACGTCTGTGGCTTCGATCAGTCCCACACTGGAGTTCACGGCAGTCAGCTGAGGAAGAGGAGTTCAGAGTTTAAATCCTCTGAAACCTGTAAGATGAGACTTAAAGAGCTCTTCATCACCTCCGCTCACCTCGTTGACCTCCAGGACAAAGTGACTCTGAGCAAAGTTTGGAGGATTATCGTTCACATTCTCAACCAGGACCTCCACGGACTCATTCACCTGAGGAGAGACCAAACCAGAGACTGAGCTCAACACATCTTCATCACTATCATCATCTTCTTCACTATTATCATAATCATAATTATCATTATCATCATCATCATCATCATTATCATTTTCATTATCATCATCAACATCATTGCCAACACTATCATCATATTCACTATCACTATCTCCACTATCATCATCTTCATCAGCATCATCAGCATCATCATCATCATCTTCATCATCATCTTCATTGTAAAGGTGTGTGTAAAAGTGTTTAAAGATGTGTGTAAAGACATGTTTAAAAGTTTCTGTAAAGGTGTGTTTAAATAGGTGTATAAAGATATGTAAAGGTGTGTGTGAAGGTGTAAAAAGGCATTTTTAAAGGTTTGCATAACGGTGTGTGTAAGGTTTGCTTAAGTTTGTGTGTGAAAGTGTGTTTTAAGGTGTCTGTAAAGGTGTGTTTGAAGGTGTGTGTAAATAAGTGATTAAATAAGTGTGTAAAAGTGTGTGAGTGTGTGTATGGTTTTTTTTGAAATTGTGTTTAAAGGAGTGTTTGAGGGTGTTTTAAAGGGGTTTGTTAAAACTGTGATTAAATATGTGTGTAAAAGAGTGTGAAGGTGTGTGTGTGTGTGTAAACATGGGTTTAAAGGAGTGTGTAAATGTATATATTTAAAGGTGTGTGTAGAGGTGAGTGTAAAAGTGTGTGTGTTGATGTGTGTGTGAAGGTCTGTGTTTTAAGGTTTGTGTATAAGTGCATGTAAAGGAGAGTGTGAAAGTGTGTTTAAAAGTGTGTATAAGTTTGTGTGGAGGTGTGTTTTCAGGAGAGTGTAAATGTGTGTATGAAACTGTGTTTTAAGGTGTGTCTAAAGATGTTTTAAAAGGTGTGTTTGAAGGTGTGTGTGTGTGTGTGTGTGTAAAGGCATGTAAAGGTGTGTGTGAAGGTGTGTGTGTCTCACTCACAGAGCTGAATCCGTCTCTGCTGCACTCCACCCAGACCACCAGAGCTGCACTGGACAGAGTCTGACACAAACACACAGCAACATGTTACATTCACACACACACTTCACAAGTTACACCTCACAATTGGAGATTGGAGTGTGTGTGTGTGTGTCTGTGTGTTCACCTCGTAGTCCAGTCCTTTCTTTACCATCAGAGCGTTTCCTCTCAGGTAGAACAGGTCCTCGGGGTTCACCGACACGGTCAGAGTCACGTCACTGATCGAGCTGATCTTCACCACCTGGACATCCGCCGTGTTGTTCTCAGGAACCGAGACCGGACCTGGAGGGACCGTGCACACTGAGAGCGGAGACGAAGAGAGGATGAAGACAGTTTTTCCACAGAGGACATTTCAGATTCTGCTGAGTCTTCAGGAGCTGGCTGGACTTCCTTAAACTCTGCGACTACCACCCAGAATCAAACGTGTTAGCTTAGCTTAGCATAATGAATGAGAGCAGTAGGAAACTGTTAGCGTGTCTCAGTCTGACACATCAACATCACACCTTTACACAGATCCTGTGGCTTCATCCTGAGCCTTAGAGTCCTTGAATCTTTACCGTTCATCAGACATGAATGCATGGATGTGAGATTCTGTTTTCAGTCCTGTTATTAAGCTCATTTCATCGACTTTAAGCTGATTTAACTTTCTCAAAATGTACTTTCTCTGTGTGTTTAAAGCTGTGCTGCAGAGCCTGAAGTCTCAAAGTTCTAGGATCAACTTTTTAATCTTTATTCCTGTAAAACTTTAAAAGAGACCTCGTCTAAACTCAGTCCTCAGACACTGTCTGAAGGTAAATATCAAGTTTTAACATCCTCTTTATTATGCGCCGCTCTCATTGATGCATACAAAATAATCCTAAATAGTCTGACTCAGACCTGATTTGAGTCTCGGAAACCAGCAGCTGAGGGTCAGGAATCTGAATGGCCCCAAATGTGATCAGAGAGTCCCTCAATGGTTCAGGGAAGACAGAAAAATCACTGAATGATGTTTTAATTTCTGCCTCTGTCTCATTGATTCTGCACAGCTCCTCAAATCTCCAGATTAACTCATCAGAGAAGTTAATCCCTGATTTTAATCAGTATCACGTGAATGCTGGAAAACAACAACAGACATCCTCTTCCTCCTCCTCCTCCTGCATTCACACTGACTCACACACTCACACAGACTCACACACACACACACATTCACCTCCTCACAAGTCTCGGTGTACTCACGTCTCTCAGCCCGACAAAGTGAGCACACACACAGGAAGCAGAGGAAGCAGCCAAGCAGGACATGGACAGGTTTGGTCCTCAGATCAGGGTCCATGTCGGGGTCTCGGAGCAGACTCAGATGAAGTGTGTGAGGAGGATGAGGAGCGCTGGTACCAGCTGGTACTCGCTCACATAAAGAGCTGTCTGTGCTGCGGCAGAGTGGGAGTCGACTACAGGCCCCATGTTTGTGACTTCATCGGAGTCGCTGGAGGAGCCGCTGCCAGCAGAGGACTCCAGCCTCCCACTGAAATACCTGCATCTGCTTAGACCAGCAGCACCAGGGCATCATGGGAGGAGCTCTGCAGAGGAATGTTGACAGCTGGAAAAACTTTCTCACAGGATGAATTTTTCAGAACAAATGGGCACATCTCATCGTCCCCGCAGGTCTCAGTCCACCTGCCCAGGTCCTAATCACCTGATCACCTGACAGTAAGTCGAGCGAAGAGGAGTCGATGCAGAGTTACCAACAGGTGACAGGAAGTCCTGCTGACTGACAGGTGACATGTGAAGGTAGTGATACAATCTCACCTGGTGGTATAACTTCCACAGTAATGATATTAGGATCAACACATAAACAAGATCTATGTTTTAGCTAATGGGTAAATCAAACTTACTAACAAACACATAAAACCTACACAAACAACACTTGATAAGTCAATAGGCAAAAAACAACCAAAGAAACACAAATAAACCTATAAAAATTAAGACAAAAAAAAAGAACCGGCAATACAAAAAGAAAACACATGCACAACAAGAAATTACAATACAACTAAATCATGGACAAGGAAACAAAAAAAAATCACAAAAAAAATAAATAAAAAATAAAATGAAAAAAATACAAATATAAGTTTAAAAATAACAAGCAAAAAGACAACAAAAAATAAAAACAAGCAAAAATAAACCCAAAACAGTCGATGAGTGAGGAAACAGTTTACTGTCTTATAAGTTTACTATCTTTTTTCTTTTCACCAGTTTTATTTAAAAAAATCATTTTTTGATTCAGAATATATGCGTTTGTGTGTGTGTGTGTGTGTGTGTGTGTGTGTGTGTGTGTGTGTGTGTGTGTGTGTGTGTGTGTGTGTGTGTGTGTGTGTGTGTGTGTATGTGTGTGTGTGTGTGCGAGGGAGAGAGAAAGAGAAAGAGAAAGAGTGAGACAGTCTGATGTATCTTCCTCTGTGACATAAAATCACATGAATGAGTCACACTGTTTCAATGTCCCACATGTTCATGCATCACTGCACAAACACACACACACACACACACACACACACACACACACACACACACACACACACACACACACACACACACACACACACACACACACACACACACACACACACACACACACACGTATAGTCTTTATCTAAATTCCAAACAACTTGGGTAACGTGATGATATTCAACTGTTCAAAATTATCTTTGTAAGAAAACTAACATCTGTCTTTGTGAAAAGGTTAGAATTTGTGTCACAAAATATACCATAATTAAGACTTAAACAGAATAGAATAGAATAGAATAGAATAGAATAGAATAGAATAGAATAGAATAGAACTTTATTGTCATTGTAACAAGTACAACGAAATTGAAGTCACAGCAGCAGTCAAGAAAACAAAAGTAAGAAAGTGTATAGAAAGTGCAAAAAGGTCCATAAGAAAATAGATGATGACAGCTTGTCCATCATTGTCCAGTCAGCCAGCCTCCACCTCCACAGGGTCCAGGACTGAGCTTCTTCAGCAGTCTATTCAGTCTCTGTCTCCTGGATCCTGTCTGCTCACAGCAGGTGAAGTTCTTCCAATGTGGCGTTGGTGTCTAATGTTAGCTCTGTTAGCCATGTCTGTGAATAGCATGATGCTACTCTGCCTTCTGGTATTCCCTCTGTTGCTGGGTTAGCATGGCTAGCTTGTCCATCTTATTGGAGATAGATCTTACGTTCCCAATAACGATGGATGGAAGGACGGGCCGATGTTCTTAGCTCACACCTGAGAACCAGCATGTCGTCCTCACCTCCTTCTCCTCACCTTGTGGGGAAACATCAGGCCTTGCACCAGTTAGCATTGACATGCTACAGGCTGCAAACAGCTGAGTTCACATGTAAACAATGAGACGAAAAAAATACAGGAAACGGACAAAGAAGAGAGAGCTGCTGCAACAGGCAGCCATAGCCAACAGGGCGGCGCCTAGCAACAGATATGAGATATATATATAGCTTTTATCTGACATATGTTATATATATTATACGATATAAGCAAATGACATACATCTCTATGTTTTTTTTTTTTTTTTTTAAATCCTGACTGTGAAATACAGCTTTCAAAAATGCATAGACAGATTCAGATGATTAACAGCAAATACAAAACTTATACAAACTGTGCACAGTTTCAGTCACTTTCAATTTCATTTTCTCTGAAAAATGCAAAAATAGATAAATAGATAAATAAATCTCTGAAATAATAACAAGATAATACTAGAGTCAGATTTCTTCAGTTTGAGACTACTTTATTTATCTCTGAGGGGTAAGGCTTGTCTTCTACGCAACACTTTGTGCACAGTATCTCAGAATATGAACTAACTGATGTACTATTACTATTACTATCACATCCTGACACATGTAGTCTGTGTCTACATACCAGCGCAGCACTTCCCTTTTAGCCAGGGGCTGCAGTCTGGAAAAAAAAAAATGACAAAGGCTTTGGGATTTTTTTTTCATCATATCTCCTCAGTCAAAATACTCCCTGACACACACACAAATACACACATATACAGACAGACACAGATGGAAAACAAAGTGTACTAACAGACACATGATGGCACTAACAGGGACACATGACGCTCATGTGTGGATAACACACCACTACACACACGCACACACACACCCTCTTCTGTGTGGGAACAACAGGCTCACAGTGTCATGATGGCGCTCATACATCATGTTTCCTCACACACATACACACACACACAATTTTGTTTTCCATCTGACCACCAGGGGGCGCCTGAGCTGGGAGCAACACTGCTGGATGTCAAACCTCAGAGATAAGTTTACTGACTCAACACAAAGACTTAGAAACTGAAGCCTGAGGAGGATCCA
Organism: Halichoeres trimaculatus; assembly: GCF_033239565.1. NCBI lineage: Eukaryota > Metazoa > Chordata > Actinopteri > Labriformes > Labridae > Halichoeres > Halichoeres trimaculatus. The sequence continues at coordinate 6,569,189 of NW_027437181.1, read as the reverse complement.
CCAATCAGGTGAATGCATAAAAAAAAAAAAAAAAAGAGTATGGAGAGGAGCAGCAGGAGCACGTCAGGTCATGTCACTCCGCGTCTAAAGGTGAGCAGACGTATGGGTCTGTAATCTGGTGGTCACATCCAGATGAGATCATTTAACCTTTGACCCCTGAAGCTCAGCGAAAGCTCAGAAAGCAATCAGCGTCATGTCAGTTGTTGATCTGAGTCTCTTACACTGACTGTGATCTACCTGTGCGCTCAGGTCCAGACAGATGCTTTGATTCATGATGATGTCACATAGAGCACCACGGAGACCAGGGTCAGGTTAAACCAGGTCAGAGCAGCTTACCTGTAAATATTTAGGGTGATTGTTACCAACAGATCTGACCTCTTTACAAATATTTCTGGCGTGTTAGTGATGTAACTGTGACTGAGGGTTTGAGGGATTTAACACAGAAAATAATCTCATTACAGACCCTCAAATTACTGCTCAGCTCTGTTCCACGCACAGAAATACAGGAACACTGATCCAGATCCACAACCCGAGATCCTTCAGAAAGTTTTCTCACTCAGTCAAACTCAGTCAAGGTTACACGATAAATCTGATTCATCTGTTTGAAATGCTCTCACATCTCTCAAGGCTCACTTGGTATTAAAGAGGGGGTATTGTGAGATTTTTTTTTTTGTCTTTTTTCTGTCCCTCTGGTGCACCCGTAGTCCCTATTTCTCCTCCCTGCTACTTTAGAAAACCTTTATTCTGGCTGTTTTCGAATTCGCCTACTACATACTGCTTATTAAAGTAGTATGTAGTAGGCACTGCCTACTACATACTATATTCCTCTGCTACTCCGGTTGTTGTTGCTCCGCCCTCTGCCATTTTCACTTCTGATATGGGACCAGGCGCGTTGCATTGTGGGTAACAGTATGTGAAGCAGACTGGTCCGATGCATACTGTGGATTTTTCCCGATTCAGTACGTCATCCGGGTGTTTTTCTCATACTACAACTCTGACATTTGTTCGCATACTGCATACTGCATACTGCATACTGCATTTTGGTCGAATCAGTAGGCACTGCTAGTATAGTATGCGAATTCGAAAACAGCCTCAGTCTCCGTCTGAAATACTTTGTTTTAGCTGCTGCCTCTTTAAGGCCCTTTGCTCCCCCTTCTCTCTGATTGGCCTCTTCTCTTCTTCACATATTTCATTCTGTATCTAAGAACCAATCAGAAAGCAGGAGCCAGACTCATTCCTGTGAGGATTGCTCGCCTGCTATGACCTGTGGGTAACCTGTGACACCACACACAGGGGATTATGGGAAGCTGAGTGAGTCACACAGTTTTTTGACTTTTGAACTCTCACCCACAGAGCAGCTCACATGCCTGGAGATGAAGGGGTTAACTTCTGTTTGAACCCTCTGTTGGCCTCTTTAGTGATGTAGAGAATAGTGTGTCACTATTTATTGATGCAACAATCAATGCAACCACGGGACGAGGGCGCTCAGGGACTCCCAGAAAGATCTCCAGTTTATACTTGCAATGAGACATCAGATTCAAAGTCTCAGATCTCTCTGCTCAGCTTTCAGGGAGAGTTTAACACCCCTGTTCCTGAAGGCGTGTGTGTTAGTCTGTCTCTTCCTGAGTGTGTGAACTGATAATTGCGACTGAAGCTATTTTGATGATAGTCATGTCACAGGAGTGCTGCAGAACCAAACACCTTCACACTTAAACTGGGAAGCGGTTTGAGAAGTCAGACTCAAAAGTCTGCTGCTGGGATCACATTCGCTGTCTCTAAAGAGCCACAGTCTGATGGAAGTGCTCGTCATGTGTTGAAGCCGGCGGAGATGAGGCAACGTTACTTCATGAACTTTGAATCCTGATTTATTCCCATTATTACAGAACAAGGGGAGTAAATGACTCCTCGGCGTCGGGTTCATTTTTCACACTAAGACACATTTTATCATTACACCAGCAGGTGCTCAGAGCTGAGGGGTGGGTTTTGAAAAATGTGACAGGAGAGGGAAGGAGAGGAGGAGAAGGAGAGGATGTTTAAAGATCAGACAGAAAGTGAGGAATACTGAAAAGAACCAAGAATAGACCATGGTCCTGCTGGTCAGCAGCTCCCACCTGTCAATCAAAGAGGCCACGCCCCCCAATTACCATTCATTTAACCCTTAATCTGCTGTGATCATTAGAACCATCAGAATCAGAAGAGAATTAAGTTTCAGGTGTGAGGTGATTGAAACTCTCTCATCATGATTCATCCTGAAATCTGGAGTCAGGATCAGAGAGTGTGTAGTATTTGATGTGTAATCACAGTGTGGTGTAGTTAGTGTGTAGTATTTGTTGTGCAGTAAGTGTGTAGTATTTGTTGGGTAGTACGTGTATATCATCTGTCGTGTTGCTAGTGTGTAGTATTTGTTGTAAAGTGTGTAGATTTTTTTTTCTCTAGTAATTATTGTGTAGCATTTGTTGTGTTGTATTTGTTGTGTAGTCAGTGTAGTAGCTATTGTGTAGTAAGTGTGCATCAAGTGTGTTGTGTTTCTTGTGTAGGTCATGTTTAGCATTTGTTGTTTAGATATTGTGTAGCATTTGGTGTGTAGTTATTTTTGCTGTTATTTCGTAGTTTCTTGTGTAGTTGTGTAGTAAGTGTGTAGCATTTGTTGTGTTGTATTTATTGTGTAGTAAGTGTGCATCATGTGTGTTGCATTTCTTGTGTAGAAAGAAGTGGCTGTGTAGTAAGACTGTAGCATTTGTTGTTTTTGATGTGAAGATACTGCCTTGAATTTGTTGTGTAGTATTTCTTGTGTGTTTTTATGTATAATATCTCAGTAGTTGTGCAGTCAGTTAGTTGTATTTATTGTGTACTACTTTTTGTTTTTTTGTAAGTATGTGTTGTAGTATTTGATTTGTAGTTTATTTTTGTATAGTTGTAACTGTGAAGTAATTGTTGTGTAGGGTTTGTGTAGTATGTGTTGTGTGTTGTATTTGTTGTTTAGTAATTGTGTGCAGTTTATGTGAATAATTTTTGTGTAGTGACTATGTGTAGTCTTTGTTGTGTAGGGTTTGTGTAGTATGTGTTGTGTGTTGTATTTGCTGTGTAGTTGCTTTGTAGTTTTGTGGAGTAAGTGTAGTATTGCTTGTGTGTATTTGTTGTTAAGTAATTGTGTTTGGTAAGTGCATAGTCTTTGTTGTGTAGTAACTATGTGTAGTCTTTGTTGTGTAGTAACTATGTGTAGTCTTTGTTGTGTAGTAACTGTGTGTCGTAACTGTGTGTAGTATTTTTGTGTAGTTATTATGTGTAGTCTTTGTTGTGTAGTTATTGTATGTAGTATTTGATGTGTAGTAATTATGTGTAGTACTGGTCTTGTAGTTATTTGTGGTGTAGTTAGTGTGTTATTATATATGTAGTAATTTTGTGTAATTGTTGTGTAGTAATTGCATGTAGTCACTGTGTGTAGTATTTTTTGTGTAGTAATTGTGTGTAATATTCGTTGTGTAGTATTTAATGTGTAGTGACTATGTGTAGTATCATTTGTGAAGTTTCTGTGTTGTTTGTATTTTTGTGTAGTAATTGTGTGTAGCATTTTTTTGTGTTATAATTGTTAGTAGTAGCTCTGTGTAGTAATTGTGTGGTACTGTGTGCAGTACTTGTTGTGTAGTTGCTGTGTAGTTATTGTGTATAGTATGTGTTGTAGCTGTGTGTGATTTTGTGTAGCAACTATGTGTAGTGTTGTGTAGTAGTTATGTGTAGTATTGTTTGTGTAGTTGTAGTTGTGCGCGGTTGTCCCTGTGTGAGCCGCTGTGGCTGCAGCGGAGCGAGTAGCAGAGCCTCAATAAGCTGATTTACGCAGATGGATTTACGCTTTCGCCTTCTGATTCGTCTTCAGTGCAAACTTGTTTCTTCAGGGGCAGGCTGAGGAGCCTGCGGGAAACTGATCCGCATAATACCCGCAGAGTTTAAGAGTATCTGTGAGTGAGCTCCCTGTCAAAGAGGAGTGACGGGGGGGCTGGCGGATCAAGCGCGGATCGTGCGTTTGGAGACCGGAGCGCACACGGCGCGCACAGAGGAGACCTCACACAGACTCCACCTGGATCTCACCTGCGCTGCTTTTGCTGCTCCCTGGGCTCCTGGACTCGGCTCATAGATGAAATCTGCCCCGGGGAGAGTCGCTCTCTGCCGGACTCGGAGCGGCGAACATGACGGAGAGATCCAGTGAGCTGCAGAACCTGACGCTGCCTGCAGCCATGACCCCCCACCAGAGCTTCCCTGCGCTGGTCTTCGGGATTCTGCTGATCGTGGTGGTCACCTGTGGGAATGTGCTCGTGTGCATCAGCGTGTATCTGGAAAAAGCTCTGAAAACCACCACCAACTACTTCATCGTCAGTTTGGCGTTTGCAGACCTGCTGCTGGCGGTGCTGGTGCTGCCGCTGTTCGTTTACGCAGAGGTAAGACCTACAGGAGCCCAAAGGGGTCAGATGGGCCTGCAGGACCTTTATCTAAGACAGAGCTTTGCAGGGTAAAGCGCATACAGCTTAGAAATCGATCCTTAAAGCAAAATACTAACCCTCAAGTATCAAACTCAATGAGTTATCCATGGTCTTTTCTCTGATCTGTGCTCCATGCAGCGCAGCTCTGACACAGCATTGATCATTATCACCAGGTAGCTTCTCTTTATGCACAACCTTAACCAGACACTTTATCTGAGGTCTACCTGCAGGTTCCTCTAGATATCAGCAGCACATTGGACCCCTGTTTCCTGCAGAATGAGACAAAAAAAAAAAATTTAAAAGACGACTATAACCATGCATGATGATTATGAATGTGCATAAATTAAACACATGTACTCCTACTGGCTTTGAGGAAACTTAAAGGGACAGGAGTTTCCAAGTCATCTTGAAAAAGTCTCTTTTTCTAGATATATGCCTGATAATTATCCACAACTTCAAATGAGATTATCATATCAGCACTAATATAGGTTATTTCTAAATGCTATTTGTTAGCTTCCTGGTCTGGTCAGAAAGCACCACATTGATTTATGCTATGTCCAAGTCTCTATGACAGGGGTGGCCAACCACTCAGGCACAAAGAGCCACAAAAAAGTGGTCTTACAAACGCATTTCCTCTCACACATAAATGAAATGACATAAAATAAAAATCAATACATTTCTAATTTTCAAAGAGAGATTAATTGTGTTTGTAAGCGTGTTAAAAATTTGTACTTGGAGCCATGTCAAAGACAAATTTCTGTTTTTACTGCAGAAGAGACAAAGTTCCTATCTATCTATCTATCTATCTATCTATCTATCTATCTATCTATCTATCTATCTATCTATCTATCTATCTATCTATCTATCTATCTATCTATCTATCTATCTATCTACTAGCAGAGAGGAGCACATGTAGAGAAAAGAAACTGAAACTTAAGTATCAATCTCATCACCCAAGTATTGATCAGAACTGATCCTAATGTTGGCATCAATTTAATCAAATTATCAGTTTTATGAATGGATCGAAGAGCCGCACACTGAAAGGCAAAGAGCCACATGTGGCCGTCGGTTGGCCACCCCTGCTCGAAGACAACACCACACCGGCTGATAAAGTTCAGCAGTGAAAGGAGAATTCTGTTTTTCTCTGATAAAAATGAATTCTGTGATTAATTTTGTAGTGATGGTGGACACTGGGGCCTAACTGTCAGACAGAAAAAGGACAGAAGAGCAGAAGAAAGAGAAACAGGAGAGAGATAGAGCACGAGCTAAAGGCTAAAAGTTAAAACACAGGCTAAATGCTAAAACACAGGCACACATGCAGCAGTTATTCTGCAGTGATCTGTTGAAACTTGAGAGTTGACTAGTGTTTGATACTATGGTCAAGTCTCAGAGCACCTGGCTGACATCAGCGCTAGATATAATAATAATAATAAGTAAAAATTTTGCTTGTTTTCAAACCATAGCTCTGCGTAACTGTTGATAAAAACCTTACTTTTAAGTTGTAACTAGTAAAAAGTTAAAAATTAGAGTTAAAAGGAAGATCTGATCTCCATTCATTTCCAAAACAAACACACAACTTGAAAAGAGTCACGTCTTCACGACAGTGTGCGTGCAACCCTGGGACAAAGGTCGTTGCAACCTAATTAAAACAGAGCCTCATCACAGCCTCTTCAAAGTTCCTTTAAGCGCATGTGTTTGCACATGCATGTTACAAACTTTTGCAAAGAGTGAACAGTTTTGTTATCTTGAAAAAAAACTTGCAAAACTAAAACCTGAAAATCTGTCAAATTTGCACGACTGAGGCATCTTCAAAGATGAGAAAGTGTTTCTGCAAAGTCTTATAGTATAACTCCAGAGATGTGCAAAACAGCTTTGATTAAACGTGAAACTATATCATGGATGCTCAGACTCAGACGTGCAGAAGAGAGCACCTGCAGACCTGCTTCACAAAGAGCACAGCTTGGCATGTTCAAGCTGCATGTTTACACAAACCCCTCCTGTCCTGGTGTAGGTGAGGACAAGGACCGTCAGTCCACTCGTCAGTGAGGGAAAGATCCTCCAGGTTTTCCTAGAACAAACACACCTGAGGTAGATCCCAGGCTGTGCGGCCTGATGACGGTCTGAAGGTGTAATCTGGTCTTAAAAACCACCTGTCCGCTCGTCTGTTGGCCTGAATACGTCACCGGTGGACAGCAGAGGATTCCCCTCAGGTGTGTCACTGCTGTCTTTACCTGAGCCTGCAGCAGGTTGCAGGGGATGCTCTGTGGGCTCTCTGTGCTCTGTGTGGGTTTAAGAGTCAGAAGAAGTGAAACGTGGGAGCGTTCACCTGCTGAGGAGGAGGAGCAGAGGGAAAGAGAGTTCCTCTGGAGGAATGTTTGTCTGCACGCTGATCCGCTGTGGTGCAAACTAAAGAGGATTACACCTCCTTACCCCAAGATCTGGGCCAGCTAATGACTGTGTTTGTGTTCTTTCTTTCTGTGTGTGTGTGTGTGTGTGTGTGTGTGTAGTTTCAGGGTGGAGTTTGGTCTTTGAACGTGCTGATCTGTGACGGCCTGATGACCATGGATGTGATGCTGTGCACGGCCTCCATATTTAACCTGTGTGCCATCAGCGTGGACAGGTGAAGGCAGCGAGTTTGTCTTTGTTTCAGACTCTCTCTTTCATGAGTCACTGTGTGTTTTAGCTGGATGTACAGAAACCTTCTCCTTCCTCCATCCTTTGAGCTTGTTTCTGTCAGTAAATGTTGATTTTAATCCAGAGCAGCGGGAGCTTGAGCTCCTCGTCACTCCTCATTGCTCCCCGTGTCTGTTCTCCAACCCTCACGTTTGATCATCATGTTTCTGTCTCTTGGTGTTCATCGATGGTTTCTTCAAAGCCGTTCAGAGTTGATGAGAACAGGCCTTTGTCATCCTGCAGGTTCATCGCCGTATCCATTCCTCTGAACTACAACCGGAAACATGTGGACCACCGTCAGCTCATCCTGCTGTCGGCCACGTGGCTGCTAGCGCTCGCTGTGGCCTCACCCGTCATCTTCGGCATCAACAACGTTCCCGAGCGCGACCCCAGCGAGTGCAAACTGGAGGACAATAACTACGTGGTGTACTCGTCTGTCTGCTCCTTCTTCATCCCCTGCCCCATCATGGTGTTGCTCTACGTGGGCGTCTTCAGGGGGCTGCAGCGCTGGGAGGAAGCTCGCAAGCACAAACTCCGCAGCAGCATCGAGGCCTGCAGGAAGCTGCAGCACGCCGCCATCGCCACTGCCCTCCCACCGCTGACGGGCACCATACCAGGGCCGCTACCGCTGCCTCTGCCCCGGATCATCGAGAGGGACTTGGCCCAGTGTCGGCTGGACGACACGGACGATGACATGCTGCAGGAGATCCCGTACCCCCGACAGTACCGGGAGAACTCGGTCCCCACGGTGACGCTGAGCGAGCAGCTGAGCCGCAGGAAGAGGGCCAAGATCAACAGCCGGGAGAGGAAGGCCATGAGGGTGCTTCCTGTCGTAGTGGGTGAGTGTTTGTGTCCTCCAATCAGAGAGAAGCTTGCTGTCAGAGAGTCGGACTGTAGATGTTATTCGTCTGTTGTTTCCTCTGCTTTCTCTTTGAGGGTCAGAGTCCAGTCTCTGCTCGGTGTCTGTTCTCTGAAACAGGTAGATTATCTGCAGACAGCTCAAGATACCAGCCAGAAGACTCTTTACAAAGCAACTTTTTCAATGGTCACATGGTCTGTGGAGCTGAGATCTGATTGGTTGACTGTTTGGTTTGCTCTGAGGTGTTTACATCACTTTGTCTGGTCATGTCTTTCTTCTCTACACTTTTCCTTCAACCTTCCCCTCTTCCCACTCTGCAAATACCTCTCCTCCTCGACCATCCTCACTGTTTCAGGCTTTGAGCTATCAGCCGCAGAGCATCCTGGAGGCATGCCATGCTTGATTCAGTGACAAAGTAACTTCAGCCATGTCCACACAAAGCCAAGTATCTAGGAAACCACATATATTTTTGTATGTTAAAGGTCCCATATTCTGCTCCTTTTCTGCAGTTTAATATGGATCATTGATGTCTTCATGAAATGGTAGTAACATGTTTTGGTCCAAAAAGCCAATAAATCAAGCACAGCAGCATTGTTTCCAGGCTCTCATAGCCCCTCTGTTCAGAACAGTCTGATTTAGTGGGCGTGGCCTTCATATGTAAATGAGCCACTGCTGATACCGCCCCGCTCCCCGTGTCACTGAGAGCGGCGCCACGAGCTTCGAGTGCACAATGTTTAGAAAACAGCAAAGCTCATTTACCGTAACATTACAGGCTAAAACAACAGGCTAACTGCAGATACAGTTAGCATCCTGAAGCTAACACAGAGACAGGGGGACACTGAGGAAAAGCTCACATTTCACAAAATACTCACATTTCAAGGGTTCAAGGTTTGTTGGAGGATGGTTGGTAATGCGCCTGGATTCAGGACCAGTCTATTCGCTAGCCCTCTGTTGTACTGTCCAAAGTTGGAAAAGCAGTCGGCCGTGAAGTGACAAGCACACACATGCACAGTTTTACTGAGTGTAGCTGGAACATTTCCTTGAAGAATTAACTCTAGCCACTTAGTCTTTTCTTCTGAAATAGAAAGCTTGTGCATGGAACTATGAGACTGTTTACAGACAAAAACAGAGCAGTGATGGCTCAGGGAGAGGAGTGGGCGGGGAGAGGGTTCAGGGGTATCTGGTTTAGTGGACCAATCAGGTCAGACTTGCTCCTAATTGGTCAAAAAAGGGAATCGCTGACGTCGGCAAATCCTTGAAATTCCAAACAGCTCGTTTTAGGTCAGGATTTTACATTCACAAGCTCTACTAAATACAGGTTTTGTCATTAAATATCACATTTTGTGGGCTGGGAGGAAAGCCAAAGACCCACAAATTTCACTAAAAGACTTGATAAAGTCTTCCACACAAAACTGCAGTTTTACGTCACTTTAAACAGTTTTCTGAAAACTCTAGCCAAAGTGAAGATCTTGAAGAGTCTGGTTTTATGTAACTGCAGACAGAGACAGAGTGTTTTGCTCGCAATCATCACAGCTGGATGATCGGGGTTCCTTCTGGTTGGTTGGCAGGGGTTTCACGTCTGTAAAAAGCTGCACTTATCAACAGATTTGCCCAGTTACATGTGGATTAGAGTATTTTTACAAAACAAATGAAGGGGTAAATATTCGTCTTTGAGATGGAATCCCAAACCTTTTGTGGGTTATGGATCTAGTTTCTAATCAAACAGGAGCTGACTCTTAAAGCTTGTCAGTCAATAATGGTGAGCATCTTTAGGTTTGACCTCCAGCGTTCGGTCTGAGCCTCATTGTTCAAACTGAAACCTCAGCGTCTGTTGACCGGGGCATGAACGCATGTTCACCCATTAGCTAGGAAAATGGATCATTTGTACTAATGGTGAAAAAAACAGCGCCTCTTTGGAAGTTGAAAGGCAGACATCTTGCAATGTGTTACCGTAAAAGATACAATATGCAAAGACAGCTGATAGTTAGGCATTGAATTCATCATATGGAAAAGTATGACGATGTGGAGCTACACAGCAAATTTAGATTTAGGAGATACAACAGATGAGATAAGGGAGGCAATCAAAGTTTTAAACAAGCAAGGCTCACCGCTGTCAGGTTTATAAGTTTGCTTTGCTCTTTGTTTTAAGCGCCTGGGTCCCTCCAAGGTGTGTGTGGTGAAATGTTGGCGTTCATCAAACAGCTGCTTGTAGAGTTATTTATTGAGTTACTGGGGCAGTGCTGCAGTGCTTGATCCACAAAGCAGCTTTCACATTGCTTGATTTCTTTTTTGTTTGTTTGAGGTTTTCTACCGTGTGCTCAGAAACACCAGGCACATTTACTCTGTTGGGGATCTTTATCGGAGCATTCACTTTCTCTTTGTTATCTGACTGACTCACTGATATCAGCTGTTTGTTCATCCTGTGCTGTTGTAATGAAATGTCCACTGAAAAATGTTTTTCTGGATCTTCATTCATCTTTTATCACTCTCTGCTCCCAGACCAACCTTACCAGCTCCAGTTTGACACACCTGGTGCCTATTAGTGACATGTAATAAAAGGAAAAACAGCCCTATCTAGTGGTCAATAATAATAACGTGGGTTTTTGTTGACTGCTTCCTCTTTCTGTCACATCCAGTTTTGAACTCTTTAAAGCGGCAAACCACACTTCCAGCTGTATTTCTGGAACATTCAGAGCCTTTGATATCATTTAATGTCCAACACCTGATTTGCGAACATGTCAATTGATAAACCGAAGTCAGTAGCAGTCATTAAAAATGACATTTGGTGTTGAAATTAAAGCAAACACCTGCAGATTCTTGCTCTTTGAATTGTTCTTATTTGGTTTGTTTTTTGCAATAAAGCTTTTTCCACAGTGTTAATTAATAATTAAGGTTCAAATGCCTTTAAATTCAGCTATATCTGTGGCATTTTCATTAAAACACCTTGAAAAACTCCATGATTCTGACAAGACAACAATGCTACCTGAGGGGAGAAAACAAGCTTTAGGGCGTATGCAGAAACAGTCTGAGCATGTGCAGAAACCTGAGGAGATTTAATGAGAGGGTATTTGAAGTCCTGCAGTTTTTTTGCAAGAAAATAATCATAAACGACTGTTGGGCTCAGGAAGACTCAGGGTCTACAGATCAGACCGTCACTCGTTGGTCTCTGTCTCTGTGTGTCTCTTCAGGCTGCTTCCTGTTCTGCTGGACTCCGTTCTTCGTGGTCCACACCACACGGGCCGTCTGCCTGAGCTGCAGCATCCCTCATGTCCTGATGAGCACCGTCACCTGGCTGGGCTACGTCAACAGCGCCCTGAACCCCATCATCTACACCATCTTCAACACCGAGTTCAAGAAGTTCTTTAAGAAGTGTTTCCGCAGCTTCTGCTGATGGACCCTGATGGACGCCTTGACAGCTGAGGAGCTGGGCCTGATGGAAAACGTGCTGCGTCCTGATTAGTCTATGAGGAGCTTGTGGACTTCAGCAGGACACTGGGATTACTGAAGACCTGAACACTCTGGCTCTCCAGAGGGACAGAAGTTAAAGCCACGCTCAGTGATTTTCTGGAGGTAACAGAGCGTTAGGCGAGTTTGGGCTTCAGTCTGACAGTTTCTGTCCCGTAGAAGATCAGGGATTTGATGCGTCTGATGGTAGAAGACGAATTGAAAGAGCTTCAACTCTACAGAACGCTCAAGGTGTGAAAACGTCACTTTATTATAAACTCTGAAAGAAACAGTCACGTATCTGAAGGCACAGGACCCTATTCTTCTTCTTTCTCCAGTGTTGGATCCAAACAACTGTCATGTCTGTCTGCCAAAAACAAAGCTAATGTCTTTTAGCATAGCTTTAATGATTCCAGAAGTGTGTGTGAATGTGTGTGTGTGTCAGAGAGAGTGTGTGAGAGGACATGTCATGTTACCTTTAAAAGCAGCATTAAATAATAACGAAGGAGGGGTTTTGGGGGGGGGGTTCTCGTGACGGAGGGATGGAGGGCCAGGGATCGGTACCAATTTGATGGGTTTCAATACAATTTGATGGGAAACAATACGGTACCAATGCCCAGTACCTGACAATTAGTATCAGTACTCAACAGTACCAACTTTTGGCATTTTGTGTGTGTTTATGTGGTAATGAACATTATTTTTTCATAATAAAGTCTCAAAGTTTTTCAATTTAACATGTCTATTACTCAATTTATAATTTTGCAATGCTGCGTTCGTGTCCAGTATGGAAAATCCCCTCTCTTCTACTCCTTCACAGTCACAAGGATGCATTAAGGTACTAAAACATGATATCTTTTGATTTTACATGAATTAGCACTACAGACAGAACTCAACTGGTACCTAAAAGTACCTAATTTGGTTCCTATTCCTAAGGAGGGGGGATGAAAACACTGTGGCTACTCCACCAATCAGAAACCTTCAGCTTGCAGGCCTCACCTCCAAAGTTCCTGGATCCTTTGAAAGTATTACCTTCAAAGCAGGGACAGAACAACCCAGGATCTAAACTTAGGCCCTGGTTCCTGCTGTGGAAAGACACAGAGTTCCTCTCAAAGGCTGGGGTTCCTGGGGAAGGTTCTTGGGGTTAAAAAGCACCTTTTCATCGTCCATCTGTGTTTGAGCGCTGTGTCTCATTAAATCTCTTTCAGCCAATTAGTCTTTAAAGGATCAAAAAGTGAGGAGGGATACCGCCCTGCAATCGCTCAGTTTCTTTCTGTGCAGACGTCAACTGCTCGTCTAAAACACTTTCTTTCCAGCTGAAGTGAGTGAGACGGGATGTGAGGTGAAAATTGGTGTGAGAGTGAAGCTGAAAAAAGCTTCTGTGGTGATCTTTGTAGACATGACGCATGTCGGGCTCAGACAGATACTGACTCACTCCTCTCTCCTTCACTGTCCCTGAGAGTTCACCCGGCTGGAGTCTGACTCTGGGATTGAGACGATAACACAACATGAAGACTGTAAATTGGTGGAAACAGGCTGGACAACACTAAAACCTCTGCAGAGGTTGTGTGGCCTCACACGCTGTTGGATGTACATCCGTGTGAACAGTTTGATGAAATGTGGATTTATGATCTCACTCAGAGGTTTGATTTAAAGCTACATAAACGGTTAAAAAGGTCTGAAGTTAAACACATCACAGTGTTAAATATGCCTTCAAACACAGGAAGACCAGACCTGATGGATGACACTGACTTGAGACTTGATGTGTTTTCTAGAAGTAACTGAACTTGAGTTTTTTGGGTTGTAAGGTGCACAAGGAGATAGAGGAAAGTTTGTAGGAAGCACGATCCTACTCAACCAGTCACAGGGCTTTTATTTTGTGTCATCCCAAACTGTGGTTACCTTTGGGAGAAGGTGCACTTTGTGTGATGCATGTTGGCTTCAGCATCAGGAAAAGGCTACGCAAACCTACAATATTGGCTTAACACACAAGTAAAAACCAGATAATGTGACCCCAGGTCAACGACTCCATGTGACGAGTTTTCCAAAATCTGCGTTTCCACCAAGCAGTACGGGTCGGTTCAGTACGGTTTGGGACGGTTTGGGACAGTTAAGTCTGATCCCATTTGCGTTTCCATAGCAAACTGTGCCCTCTCGTGGCGGGCGGCGTGTAAGCCGGATGCCGGAAGCCACAGCAGGTAAACAATAGTGCGACGCCGTAGCAGCTTACCCCGCTATTAAATCCAACAAAGAAGAAAACGCGACACAGTAAACAAAGAGCATAGATGGAAGACATGCAGCATTTCATCCTCTCTGTGATTGGCATGTAACTCTCTGTTACAAAGTGCAATCAAGCTTCGTTTCAGAGAAGTCTGTGTGCCGCCAGGAGAAATGCAGCCGCTGTCGGGGTAAGTGACGATTCTTTTGACCAATCAACCGTCTGCAGTGTGTAGCTCCACCTCCCGAGAGCGGATCGGTTCAGTCTGGCACCCATACAAAAGGGTCCCAAAAAAGTGGGATGGCTCGTCTTGGTTTTTAGGCATCCGTCCCGGGATGAGTCTGTGGAAACGCCGCTAAAAGCGCACCTTACCGAGACGAACCGACCCGGACTGCTTGGTGGAAACGCGGCTAAACTGTCGACTCTTACAGGCTGAAATCCTTTAATCGGTCTGTTTAGATTGGAGAAGGCCTGTTATTTTGCCACTTCCTCTTTGCTGCTGAGAAGGAGACAGGGAGCTCCCGTACATCCGCCTTAGCTCGGAAGTCAGAAATTTCCGAAGGTGGAAAAAGATCGGGCAAGGGGGGGAGGATGCAAATGACATCATTTGTCCGTACAAAGCTGGGAGGACCTTGCGGACGCGCCAAGCAGAGACCAAGCTTAACAGCATCATCATGATTTAAAATTAATGTCACAATTACACATTTCTGAATACAGTCTGAGTTATGTGATCTGTTGGTTTTACTGTCCATTCATAAGAAGCACGGAGCATTTTTCCCCCTCATCTTTTCCCCTTTTGGTTCCAACCATTTACAGCTTTTCACTCTGAAGCTAAGACTCCTTGTTGGGAAATTTTAGGCTAAGTTAGGAGCTCTCTGAGAGGACTCTGTGAATACGGGCCCAGCAGTTTATACTGAAGTCCTGTTTTGTCCCAAGCTTTAAATGTGTTTATTTCTGCTGTGAAATTGGCTTTTTTTGGCTTGGTGTGTTCGTGACTTCCTGTACTTCTAGAGCCAGCCTTAAGTAGACACTCAACAGCAGATTTTAGTGCTTCCATATTGCCTCATATTTTAAGACCAGAAGTTACTGCTTGACCTCTGACCACTGACTGTGGGCCAATCCCAATCCTCCCCTTTGTCTTACCCCTTTGACTATGCCCTTAAGAAACGAGACGCCACTCAATTCACACAACGTCATCACCCCTAGTTGCTCGCTGGCTGTGTTGTAAGCAGATACGACAATGTTTATCCACTTCCAAGCTGCCCATTATGTTACCCTTTTCTTGGTCCCTCATGATTTTCTCTAATATTTTCATGGGGTAACAAAGGGTTGAATATCTGATTAAAAACTTGAGTGACATTACTATGTTACAATACTTCCTAGTTCCTACAGTCTCAGCTCTGCCATCTTGTCAGCAGGCCCTGTGTATCATGGGAAATTTCTCATTCCCCTCAGTTTCAAGTGAGGTCCCAGTTTGTCTTCATTCTAAGGGCTGTGTAGCCTTTTACCTTAAACTTAGGGAGCATTGGGACACCACACCACTTGATGTGAACGTGCAGAGCCAGGGGATAAGTTGTAAAACAAGGGCTAAAGGGCAGAACAGTGATTGGCCCTTTGAGGCACGTCCCCAGTTTGTGAGAATTCAGGGCTGTCCCACTGTCAGACTGTACGTGAGGGATCTCACCGACCCTTTGAGTGCTTTATGCAACCTCTTTATAAGTGGGCATGTTTGCAGACTTGGTGTTAGGGAATTACCCAAAGTTCATAGCAATGTGACGTCAAACACCCATTGGGTTCCAATGAGAGGACTTTGAACACGACAGGGTAATCAAATGCATAACGCAGACATTAAATTATATGCCTGATTGTAATCCACACTTTAAAATGGGATTATCAGCACCAATATTGCTGGTTACAGGTTATTTTAAATTCCTACTTCTTAGCTTCTTGATTGGGCTGACCAGGACCGGATTGGTTTATGGCATATCTATGTCTCTATGAAAACACCACGCCGGCTGACAAAGTTTAGTAGTGAGAAGAGATAAAACACAGAGATCTGTGTTTCTTTCTGCTAAAATGATTTCTGTGATTAATTTTGTAGCGATGTTGGATACAGGAGCCTAACTGTTAGACAGAAAAAGGACAGAAGAGCAGAAGAAAGATAAACAGGAGAGAGACACAGCCCGCGCCAAAGGCTAATTAGCTTCAAACCGTAGCTCTATGTAACTGTACTGATAAATACCTTACCTTGTTGCGTTGTAGCCAGCAAAAAAGTTGTATTTGACAAAGAAAATTTGTCTCAGTCCCATCTCCATTTAATTCAAAAACAAACACACACCTCACTAAAAGTAGTTTACAACAGTGTGTGGAGACTCCAGACCACAAGGTGGCGAGGGAGTGACAATAAAACAGATCTTCCACATAGCCTCTTTACAAAAAGACATTACAAACAAGAATCACAGAAATTGAAACCAATGTTGATGCTTCAGAAATATTAGTATGCCTGTATTTAAGAATAACTGTACTTGACAGCCTCAAAAAAATCTATTTTTACACAGAATTCTGTGTGTATGTGCAGTTTCATTAATATATTCATATGTTCATTCATATTTTTTTTATATTCGTATTTTTTTAAACCCAGTTATTTCTCAACTAAAACTTATTTGGTAATATCTCCTGATCTCCTGATGCTGCTATGTGATGACATGCAGGTTGTGGGCTAGTTAAGTGTTGTCTCATTCTCAGTTAAGTCCATAAGAACTAAGGGCTCAGGATTTAGGGGGGGGCATAAAAGTTCCACTGATTCAATGTTGACCGTGCCAGTCAACAATAAGTTAGTGGAGATTTGATGAGTTTGATTTCTCTTTCCTTTAAACAAAAATTTTGCTTCAACAAGACAGAAACAAAACTGAGGAGAGGGCAACAGCTGAAAACACCTCAAAAATAGAAATCTCAACAGAAGAGAGAAAAAAGTAGGAATGGCCAAAGGAGACTACAGTAAAGCCTCTGGCTCCCCCTGCTGGCCGACATGCTTCATGTTCATACAAAGGATCCCGCTGATGTCTTTTTGTTTCCTTGTAACGCACTTTGACAGTATGTTTAACCCAAGCACATGATAAATAATTTCATAATAAACACATCAGAGAGCTTTTGTCAGTGTAACTGAATTTCCTGTAGTTTCCTTTAATTTTCCACTGTGGACCCATCCACTGCCCAAAATAGTTCCCAAATAATGAAAATAGAACTTTTTTTTTGTTTTAAACTTTCCTACACATGTGACAAAAATAAGATAAAATGAGAAAAATCGTACCACTTTCCTCTTCTTTGCTCATCTTTCACCACAGAGACACATTATGAGGGTAAACCTGACGTCTTTTCTCTGTATGAAGTCCACAGCCCTGATCAACTTCTAAGCTTGAAAACATCCATGATGTTCACATTTATCGTAACTTTAAACATTTATTGAACATTTCTGAAGTTTTGGTTTTGGAGGTTTAACAGCTGGAGTCTTAAAACCAAGGGAAGTGATCAGAAGAGGAAGAGTCTGATAATAAAATATAAATCTGCACGTTTCTTAAAGCTGAATTCAACAAAGTCTTCTGTTATAAATAAAATCGAACAAATAGAAATTTGACACTTTGCTGACCTGCTGTGATTCTGACTCACCTGTTTTGTTGTGTTTGTTAAAATACAGTCACTCACTTCCTGAACATTCAGAGTCATCAGCTCTGTCAGTGATCAAACTCAGAGTCCAACAGTTTCAGAGAGTCCGTCTGCAGATTCAGTCAGTCCTCTGGTTTCTTCGTTTCCTGCAGAAAAAAGTCATTAAGGTCATCACAGCCTGCCTCCAATCTTTGTCGATAACTTTCACCTTAATGTGGTACCACTTCATGAATCACCTGAGACACAAAACCAGAACTCAAACTCACCGTCCGGTCTCCGGAGCTCATCAGAGCCTCCAGCTCCTGATTCCAGCCGAGGGCGTCCACCAGAGCTTGGACGCCACTGACTACATCACCCAGCTGAACGACGTCCTGAGGCCGCCGACGCCATGCAAACGGACCCACGAGGTCTCTGTTGATGAGCAGGCGTGGGACAGAGCTCCTCACCGCACCCGCTAGACTGGCGAACGGCTCCACCTGCAGGACGAAGAGGAGAGCTGCAGGGAGGTGACGCATAAACACACCTGAGGTTGAGTGTGTGAAGATCTCTCACCTCCAGAGACGTTCCCATGACGATCAGCAGGTCAGCCAGGGGAAAGTCTGTCAGGTACTTAAAGAAGTGACGGGGAAGCTCCTCTCCGAAAAACACAATGTCAGGCTTCACCACACCTGTACAGGTAGGACACCTGGGGACTGTGCCGCTCATCACGTCTGACTGAAAGAAACAGATCTGAATTTAACACAGGCTGAAGACCTCTGCCGTTTCCCCCCTCACCTCGCACCCTGTTCACTCACTCTTAGCTCCTCCCCCTTGTACGTCCTCCTGCAGACGGTGCAGGTCGCCGTGGCAAATGTCCCATGAGCCTCCACCAGCATCTCAGGAGGAATACCCGCCACTGGAAACACATCAGAGAGTAAACAGGAGGAGGAATTTAAACCCCCGTCTGTGTCACATCAAGGTAAGAACGGGGAGACGTACGCCGCTCCAGGCCGTCGATGTTCTGCGTGTACATCCTGAGCAGCTGACCCTTCTCATGGAGCAGGCGCACAAAGTAATGGGTCAGGTTTGGGCGATAGTTCCCAGGGTACAGCTCTTTGGCCAGGGCGAAGAAGGGGTTTGGGTTGTGGTGGAAAAAGTTGATCTCAAATATGGCCTCGGCGTACGGCAGCTCGTACTGCTGCAGGTTGTCATAGAGACCGCTGCCTGGAGACCTGGCGGGACAAACAGCTGGGTGACCTCAGGGCGCTCCTCACATCTAAAAATAACAACCACAGGAACACCTTTGAGCCTTCACCTGAAGTCTGGGATCCCGCTGGGCGTGCTGATCCCGGCTCCGGCCATCACCACCACCCTCCTGACGCGCCGCTCTCTGAGGCTCTGAGCCACATCCTGCAGGGTCTGCTGCTCGCCATCTGAGCTCCCACCCTGAGAGAAAAACCCCCGAGCTGCACCACACCAGGGGGTACGGGTCTGTCTGTGGAGAAACAGGAGAATGGGGGATGAAAATGAAAACAAGATTCAGCTAGACCACAAAGCTAGATCCTCTCTATGAGTTCATTTAGAGGACGGAAACATCACACTGTTTCTCTGATTTTTTCTGAAAAGGTCAAACTTTCTGTCTCTAGCTCCTTAAATGTGACAACTTAATGCTTACATTTTAAAAACAGTTTATTATCTTTATCTTTCTATACAAAAAAAGAAGGACAGAGAAGTTCCTCTTCATGAGATTTGCAGCAACACACACCAACATTTCTGACATTTCCAGATCTCAGTGTCACAACATGATGCATCCCTTCATGAAAATGTTTTAAAAGGTAAATATTTCCTTTCTTTGCTGATAGTCTGAAAAAATACTGACATCAAACACACCACAGTGAGCTAAAATATAAAATAAATAAAGAGTCATTTCTTTGTTTATCTCTTTGTGACACTCTTTCTAAAGTTACATTGCTCAGTTTCTCCAAGTGTCTACGGAAAAAAAACAGATAGCACTGTGATTTCAGTGGCTGACAGTAGCATGCACAAAATTTTTGCTTCCCTAGATTAGAGCTGCACGATTTGGGGAAAAGGTGCGATTTGCGATTAGGTGGACAATATTGCGATTGCGATTGTGCTTGCGATTTAATAAAAAAAGTTGTGTCATGATGAGTCTACACGCTTGCTTGGTTATCATGGAGAAAAATCTGAATTGCATGTGCTGACACTGCGATTGCGATTGCGATATCCTCTTTTGCGATTACATAATTGCGTGTGCTGACATTGCGATTGCGATTGCGATTGCGATAATCGTGCAGCCCTACCCTAGATTAAAGTTTATCATATTCTATCCAGCCGGGGGGGGGGGGGGTTAATCATGTGTAATGGCTCTAAGAAGGCACTATAGCTCACATTTTGGCTCCAAAGAGGGCACTTCAGCACGTGCTTTCCAACAATTGAGCCACAAGGTGGGGTGGCCCCCTCGCCCAACCCCTTGAGCACACCACTGGTGGCTGGAAAACCATTATAAAGTATTTTATTTATTGTCGCTACATTCATCAGATATGCTCCAAAGATACATTCAACAGGAACAGTCAGACTTCCTGAGACATTAAATTTAACATTAAATGTTACATTTCTTCTGAAGTTTATGGATTTTCTCGTGTAAGAATGAATGAATAAATGAAATTTCTTTCGGTTCTCTTGCAACAAGAATTAATTTTACAAACTTAAAGTGACATTTTTTAATTTCCAAAGTAGCAGAAAGGGTGTAGGTTGAAACTAAAGCCTATTTATTTATTTAAAACCTGCCCCCTTTATCTTACAAAACACAACATCACAGAAAAAGGTACAGGAAGAACAACACTGATGTTGTTACCAACATCCATTTGCAATAAGTGCCTAATAAGTGGAGAATTTCAAATCAACTATCATTACACATTTTTTTTCAGACTTACCAATGTACTGCATGTTTTTACAAGTTAAGAAGAAGAATTCCTCAAATTCAGCCCTCTAATTGACGGACAATGAGATATGATATTTGTTTATATCTGGGGTTTTTTTTTTTTTCAAATGAATGTTCTCTTCAGATCTTATTGACTGTCTCTCAACACAAATAACTTCTGGATACTTCTGAGTAAGTTTGTTAGCACTTTAATGTGCATATTTTAATTGTGAATGCATACATTTTTGACATGTCTATGGAAATTTTTGGTGTGTGCGTGCATCTCTTCATTGAATTTTCACAATAAGTAGCTCCTTAAAAAGACACAATACTACTGACACAAAACTAGGCCTACATAAACTAAATACAACAGTATTATATTTCAAGTTTAATATCTTTATCACATTGTACATTTCTTCTTGGATCCATAAATACATACAATCACAGCACAGCTGATACAAAAGGATCCTTACCTGCACAGGGCTGTAGCACCTGAACTCCTCTGACTCAAGCCTGTATTAAAACAAAACGTGAACCAGGGTTTAACTCGTCATTTCAGGTGTACTCTCTGCTCTGTGTGTCGGTGTACTGACCGTGGACAGGGAGCCTCCTGCTGCTCCTCCAGCACAAACTGCGATACAAACACAGTCTGACAGGTGACAACAACACAGAGCTCACTGCAGGAGCCATAACACAGCTGACACCACTATGAAATACACAAAAACTGCTGCTCGGGGACAGTTGCTGACTGCAGGTTAACGTGAGCAGAGGGCTACGAACAGACACGATTTACTGACATGTTCCACATATGTTTAAATAGCTTTGAAAAAGAGCAAACTGCTAAAACAGGCTGCAGAAATGTGCACAGGCGTCCTTTGACCTCCTTTCAAACACCGTAATGAATGATGTAGACGCGCCCGTTAGCAACTCGTCCGCTTGGTTTGTTAGATTCAGCAAAACACGAAAAAGAGACGGAGATGAGAGCATTAGTCTTTAAGGTGTTAAGAAGTCAACTTCATAATTAAAAACAAAAAACCCCAACGTTAGCCACATTAGAAACGCCTACTGCTCCCATCGTGCCTTGCGCTCAGTGGCAACAGCAGAAACACAGCAGGCTAGCAGAGGTTAGCAGGTTTTACCAGAAACACTGAGCATCATTTCTTCGTCTTTCAGAATCAAAGTTAAACTTTAATCCGCCTCCATCATGAAAGATGTCAGCGGGTACCTCAAACAGCAGCAGAGCAGCAGCTCCACGCCGGAGATGGCTGCGGAGTGGCACACTTTGGAGGAGTATTACAACAAAAGGTAAAGTTAGCTCTGCTGGGCTGACGCTAGGCTAGCTGAAGTTAGCTCCCTCATTCATTGTGAATGGACGCTGAGTCATGCGCGAGGATAGCGCTAGCTGCCAATGCTAGCCCTAAGTTTATCCTCTAAGATCAGAGCGTTAACTGCAAACCTTTGATGTTTTAAGAGCTTAAATAATGAAGCTAGATAAGTCAACACAGCCTGGTACCACAGTGGACTTAAAATTCGTATTTTGAGCTGATGTTAGTCAAGAGTTTATTATATTGTTTAGCAGTTTGCTGTCTGTGTCAGTTAGCATCTGTGCTATGATGAGTCAACTTACTCGTCCGTTTAATCAGTATTAAATATAACAGTCAAATATCATACAATAATGTAATCTATTGGAATTTAACAGTTTTAGGACGAGATACGCTGGAAATTATTAAATAAACTGAAATCCGTGGTTTTAAATCAGTGTTGAACTGAAAATGTTTTCTGTGGCTGTCAAACATCCTTGACAATAGTAGTTTTCACTCTTTGAATGTATGTATTATAGGAGTAACTTGTCATTAAAAACATTTGGACTACAGGGTAAATCACAGTACATACGAATACTGAACAAGAGTTCAGAAAAATGTCAACTTTAATACCATTTGTCTGTTTAAAGTGAAAGATTTTGAGTAATTGCTTTAACTTTGATGACTATGACTCTTCATAGCAGTCAATAAATATCACAAATAATCTATAAAGTTGTTAAATACTACAAAAGATGCGCAACAGTGTATTTATTTTTAATCCCAGTACTTGTTTGGGACTCTTTTACTAAGAATTGAGCATCAGGGCAGTATCTGTTTCTCAGCTCAGGTGTTATTGAAGCTCAGCTGGCTTTGGCATTGACCATTAGCTGGTCCTATATAATACAGCTATATAATCCCACAGAGACTCTATGGGGTCTGCATTTCTCGCCCAGTAATATTATGGTCAGAAACATGTGGTTGAAGCTTGTCATGGAGAATGAAGTGCTTTGAAATCTGCTCATTTTATAGATGCACCCACAGAGGGCTTTAAAACTTTTTACCATTTGAACATTTCCTATGTTTACCTTTTGGTTATTATTTTAAGGCTGTTAACCAACATAAGAACTTCATCTATCACTTGTTTATAATCTGTGCAAGTGAAAACACTAAATTTAGGTTGGTGTGTTGACATGGCCACTTGAAGCATTAGTCTGCTATAAATTATTATTATGGAAATAATTATCATGTGGAAAATAAGTCCAATCATAGATACTTTTTTAATCCAGGTGTTGGTGTTGTGTCGGTTGAAATGTTTTTAACGGTTGTGTGTTTTCGTCTTGATAGATTGTGGCATCAGTTGACGCTGAAACTGACAGACTTCGTTAAAGATCCCTGCTTCAAAACAGGAGATGGCCTCATACAGGTAAATTAACGCAGGAAATCTCCCTGTGCTGACTCTCCCCAAGTCTGTCTGCTTTGTATCCAATGATGGTGAGATGTGTTGTAAAAAGTTTTCAACATTCGAGCCTGTAGTGGGGGCGGCTCATTTGTGTATTTCCCCACTGGAGGACTCATGGAGACACAGTGCAGCTCCTGAATGAGCGTCTCTTTTGTGTATTGCACCCTTAGCCTCTGAAACTTGCCTTGAATGTCAAACACCTCTTTCTATGACAGTTCACTGCTGTCAGTGAAAAGTTATTCTATATTTTCTGCTGAAAAAGAGTCAAAATATCAACTATGCTGGAATAAAAAAAGGATAAGGCTGTAAATAAAGTGATGTAAAAAAGGAAATACTGAATATTTTTCACTTTAGAGTCTGTTTACATCGTTTGATATTTACTTTCCTTTCCTCTTCCAGCTCTACGACAATTTCCTCAGTGACTTTGAACACAGGTGAGATACCAGCTGCTCTCGGTCTCTTCATGTAACACCTGTCTGCTCAGTATCCTCTCATCTTCTGTCTGATTTAATAATAATATTATTATTTTTTTGTTCTTCTCTCTGTCAGAATTAACCCGCTGTCCTTGATGGAGATTATTCTGTATGTTGCCAGACAGATGAAAGGTAAGAGGGTCATGATGCAAAAGGAAATACTTCTATAAGCAGAATTTTTTGGACTTTAAGGATGATTAGGAGAGTGTTTTTGTTTCCAGATCCTAAAGAGGCCATCACTTTTCTGGAAAAGACCAAAGAAAAGGTCAGTTTACAGAAACAAACCCCACAGAAGACATAAAACAGACATCATCGCTGCTCTGTGCATGGGGTTAGCGAATTAAATTCTCTATCTAATGTATTCCTGTGTGTCTTTCTGTGCTCAGGTGAAAAGCAGTGAAGAAGCCGTTATTCTCTGCAAGACTTCAATCGGCAGCCTCAAACTGGAGATCAACGATCTTCCTGCCACGAAGGTAAAACCTCCTGCACTCTCACTTTTTCCCTTTTTGAATGTGTTAAATGTGTTTGGCACATCTAACACCCAGCTGCTGTTAGTGTTCACATGTGATGTGTTGATGACACCACCAGCTGTTAGACAAATCACCAGCAGCACGCTCCAGCTCGCTCAGGAGGGTTTAATACTGTGGAACGCTGCAGCTGAGTTTGTAAGAAGAGCAAGAAACACCTGCTTTGAATCCAGGATTTAATCTGTGCTTGAATCATTCAAACCAAGATACTCTGTTTCATTTTTTACTCCTGCAGCTCTTTTACTGCATGTGAAGTCAACTGGCAGGCTTTGGGGAGCAGAGTTAAATGCATATATTACCTCAGTGAGTGATTAGAATCAGATTTACATCCTTTGACTGAAACTGCTGATTCCATCTGTAACATATTATGTTTACATGATGATACAAAAAGACATTTTTATTTGTTTATTATAATACGTGGGGGGGATTTTAGGCCTTTATTTTAAAAAAGAGTTGGAAAACCCATGTACCAAATAAAAAAAGACAAGATACGCTTTTATTCGTCCCACAACAGGGAAATTTACATTGGTACAACAGCAAATATGAAAGTGTAAAGTTAAAAACATTACAGTCACAATATATCAAATAGGTAACATAGAGTCCACGGATAAGCAGTAGAAGATGGATGGATGGATGGATGGATGGATGGATGGATGGATGGATACCATAGAGTAACTTAGAAAAATAGTCCAAAGGGTCCAGAGGCCAGCCCAGAACAAGTGAGCCTTCGCAGCAGGTGAATTCCCTCTTATGTGGCGTTGGCGCCCGGTGTTAGCTCCGTTAACCATGTATCTGCTAATACCATGATGCTACTCTACCCCCCCCCCCCCCCCCCCCCCCCCCCTTTTGATGCAGGGTTAGCATGGCTAGCTCATCCATCTTACTGGAGATAGATCTTATATACCCCATTACAATGAATGGAAGGACTGCAAACAGCTGATCTTGTATGTAAATAATGTAAACATGGTGACATGTAGGATCTTCGGGTAAACACAGGAAGAAAAATAGTAAAAACACCTCTGCAGACTTAACCAGTGTAGTGTCCATGACCAAAAAGTAAAACATAAAAGTAATTACAGCCTCCAAATGCTAATATAACAAAAAAAGAGAAGAAAAAAATAGAAGAAAAAAATGAGAAAAAGGGACAAGGAAGAAAGAGCTTCTGCAATGGGTAGCCACTCTGGCAAGTTCATCTTTGCTATACCACTGCAAAAACCGACATCTAATCAAGTGTTTCTGTCTTATTTCTAGTAAATAAGTATCTTTTAAGAAATGTATTGAGCCACGTTTACTCGATGAGTCGAGCAAAATGTCTTGTTTCAGGGTATTCAAAGGCAAAAATGACGCCTGAGTTATTTTCCAACTTGTTTGATTGGCTGTATTCAAATGTTACTCTAATTTTAAGGAATGAAAAAATAACATTTTACTTCCTACATCAGCAGTTTTGTAATTCAGGCCTCATTTTTTTATTTTCATTCAGTAAGACATTTTTCTGAACATGGCTCAGATGAAGTCTAATAGAGAAGTTTTACAAAAAATTTGACTAACACTCGGTTAGCCCCACGTCTCTCCACAAAACTCACCTGTGACATCTGTGTCCCCTCTCGTAGAAACTCATCGAGGAGGTGGAGGAGATGTTGAATAACCTTCCAGGTGTGACATCAGTGCAGGGTCGGTTTTATGACCTTTCCAGCAAATATTACCGCATCATCGGGAACCACGCCTCCTACTACAAGGATGCTCTGCGCTACCTGGGCTGTGTGGACATCAAAGACCTTCCAGGTGAGTTGAGGCATGCTGGGACACCTGTGAGGATGTGTGATATGAAGGAGTGAGTGACCTGATGTTGTTTCCTCCTCAGAGACGGAGAAGCAGGAGAGAGCGTTCACACTCGGCCTGGCTGGACTCTTAGGAGAAGGAGTTTATAACTTTGGAGAGCTGGTGACTGAACTCTCTGCTCGTCCTCATGTTCAATCTCAGCTCTGATTGGTTGATGCTGACTCTGTGTATGTGTGTGTGTGTGTGTACCCACAGCTGATGCACCCGGTGCTGGAGTCTCTGAGGAACACAGACAAGCAGTGGCTCATCGATACGCTGTACGCCTTCAACGGCGGGAACGTGGAGAAGTTCCAGGGCTTTAAGTCCGCCTGGGGCCAACAGGTGAGTA
The DNA here is from genome assembly GCF_033239565.1 of Halichoeres trimaculatus. NCBI lineage: Eukaryota > Metazoa > Chordata > Actinopteri > Labriformes > Labridae > Halichoeres > Halichoeres trimaculatus. The sequence continues at coordinate 6,543,013 of NW_027437181.1, read as the reverse complement.
ACCACACCTCTGCCATGCTGTATCTCTGCCAGTAACACCTGCTTTCCATTCAAGAGCCAGCTGTGCCTACAAACTCCAAACCTTGAGGGAAATCTTGTCAGAGTAATCCCAGGATGAGACACTTCTTTAAAAATCACACTAGAATGACTCAATCTGTGACATCACTAATTGGTGAACGTCTTTATAACAGCATCATAAACTAACACCAACCAATCAGAAACATCCTGCTCTGTTCTTTGATCTTTCGGGAATCATTCCGGAATGTTAGCTCCAGAGTTCCCAAGTGCTTTTAAGGCTCTTAAAGAGACAGTAGCTGAAATAGACTGTAGTGGACACTAGGGGTGTAAATCACCAGTTTCATGACGATACGATATCGATTCTTTGGACAACGATATGATATTTGCCGATATCACAAAGTCTGTCACGATACGATATGATACGATATGATACGATACGATACGATACGATACGATACGATACGATACGATACGATACGATACGATACGATACAATACAATACAATTCAATACAATTCAGGGGTCTTCAATCGATTGAAGACAATATAATGTCCTCACTGAACTCAATCAGCAACATTTCACCTGAGGCAAGAAATAAATACAAAACAATTTTGATAGTTTTATTACTGAAATGCTGAACGATGTGCTGACCTTTGGGTATGATAGTTTGTAGAGGATTATAGCCATCTATAGGTTTAAATGTACATGCAGGGAGGCCTGATAGGATGAAGTTGCAATAGTTGATGCGTGAAGCAGCATTTGGAGCATTTTAGTTTTTTTTTTGATCCCCTTTGTTGTGAACACTTCTGTCCTTTTCAGTCATGACTCAGAAAATTAAAACTGGTTAAATTCAGGTAAGGTGCTTTTTTGCCTCCACAATTACCTTATGGGTCTTACTGTTATACTGTAATATTTGTTTATTATATCAAGTAATGATGCAACACTATAGTTAAAAATTACTGATTACATAAACTTTATTACTGACCTTCAACATTTGACCATTTTCTATCAAACCAAAAATGTGAAGCTTTGGTTTTAATTAAACCCAAACATTTCTATTGTTCAAAATTAGAACTATCAACTTAACGAACTTAACTTTGATAGTTTTTTTCACTGTGATGCCTGATAACCACAGTTTGTATGTCAGTGTGATCAGACTTTGTTTCACTGTGTAATAGTCGATGTGGAGGAAGAATGACGCTAAGCTCTCGCCGTTTTACTTTTTAACTTTACTAAATTTCATGAATCAGTGCGCTACAAAATCAAATTATGAGATAACTCACTGCAGTTGTGTGATGATGCACTCGTGTCGTGTGTGCAGCATGCATCCTCTGCAGTCAGGTTGACTGTATCTTACCCGGATACAGGAGAGCTGTTTTATGATTGGCCGATATGGCCGGCTCCCTTCTAGCTCTGTGATGCTAACAACGTCTTGCTACACGTTCGCCTACAGCGGTGTGACTCGGTGGGCGCCTAAACAGTACATTTTACAGCAGGAGAAATATCAGGCGTGGCGTGTCAGAGAGTGAAAAGGTTCAAATGTGTGTCTCATACGCTGAGTGCGTGAGGCTTGAGAGGAAACGTCAGAACGACTCGTGGAACGGACATGCGTGTCCGGTCGGGATTTCAAAATAAAGGCGCACATTAAAGATCATGATGTTGATCGATGTTTCCACTTTCCAGCGATGTGATTGGATCATTGCTTAACCAATCGATGTATCGATCTATATCGATGGATCATTACACCCCTAGTGGACACTCGGGGAACTGCAGATTGTTTTGGTTGTATATTTAAACATTTGTGTTGTGGGGTCAGTAATTCAGCTTCCTTTGTTTCTCTGCAGCCTGATCTCGCCGCTCATGAAGCCAAACTGATGCAGAAGATCCAGCTGCTCTGCGTGATGGAGGTGAGTCCGAAACTTTATCTCGAGAAAAAGAAAAACACATTAGATATTTTTCAGTCAGAAAGCTGAAGACAGTGACAGGTTTTATTTACAGGTCTGTACAAGCCCTATTTTCATCCACCCTCAGCCTCTTGCTGCTTGGGCCAAATAAATAATAGCAGCAGCTTTTTTTCCATTATGCCCCAGGATGTGATTTTTCAGGTTACCTCAGACAGGAAATCGTTACAGTTTTTATCAGCAGCGAAGCATTTTAGCTCGTCATCATCAGGTTAAGCATTTATCATCGTGGTCCTCGAATCTTTCAGCCCCATCTTGTGCTCTGACCGGAATCTAAAAGTCCAGGACATTGATTAAAAATCTGAAATGTCTCCTTTTGTCTAATCCAGATGACTTTCACTCGCCCGGCCAACCACAGACAGCTCACCTTCACGGAAATCGCTCAGAGCGCCAAAATCCCTGTGAACGAGGTCAGTGCCTTCAACAGCTGAACAGGTCCTTCAGTGATGATGATGATGATGATGATGATGATGATGATGATGATGATGATGATGATGATGTGGTGTCTTGCAGGTGGAGCTGCTGGTGATGAAGGCCCTCTCTGTGGGTCTGATCAAAGGAAACATCGATGAGGTGGACCAGAAGGTGCAGATGAGCTGGGTGCAGCCTCGAGTGCTCGACCTGCAGCAGGTGAGTCCTCGTGTCTTTGTCTTTCCTTTTCTGTCTCTGTGGCCACGCTTTTCGTGCTCACCTGTCATCTCTTGTCTCAGATCAAAGGTATGAAGGAGCGTCTGGACTTCTGGTGTGGAGACGTGAAGAACATGGCCATGCTGGTGGAGCAGCAGGCTCACGACATCCTCACATAGACCACATGGACCAGAGAGAGCTCCCCGCTTCTGTTTTCTATTGTTTTCTATCACATGTTCATTTTTCTGTTAGCGTGTTGGTTTGTGAACGACCTGTTCATCACAGCCTGGTGTTTGACCAGAAGAACACCTGGCTGTGAGATGATCATCCTCAGACATATGGTCTGAAAAATGGTTAAAACATGAATAAAAAATGCTGAAATAACCTTTAAAGACGCTCAGTGTTTTTTTTTTTCAGTTTGAACATTTTCTGTTTGCATGTTTTGACACCAAATGCAGCCTCTCTTTATATGTTTTCTACCAATGGATGAAATGTGATGTTTTTGTCCGAAGCGACATAAAACACAAGCAAGAATTAGGACAGAAGGAAAGACCTAGTTAGTGGGACAAAGTGCTACAAGTTATTTGGCTGCAGGTGCTGCAAATAAGTGCAAGAAGTTTTTTGTTTGTTTTATTAATATAGAATAATGTAGCCAACTAACCACAATTAATCACTGCAACAATATACTTCAACAGAATTCAGTAATTAGGGCTGCAAATCCACTAAGAGCTGGGTCTGAGACCTTTTAACTCATTCTACCCCTGAGGACAAAGAGGAGAAAGGTCAGCTTAAGTGTTCTCTGAACAGATGAGTCTTCAGACATCTCTTAAAGTAGAAAGGAACTGTGGATCGTATAGGGTTAGGTAGTTCATTCCACCATTTGGGCACAACAGAGGAGAAGAGTCTGGCTAGTGATTTGGAGCCATGCTGAGCTGGGAGCACCAGGCGTCTTTCACAAGCAGAGCGTAGTGGAGGAGTGTAGACCTGGATGAGGGGACCCCAGGTAGGCAGGAGTCATTCTTGTCAATGTTTTGTAAGCCAGAAGAAGAGCTTTGAATTTGATTCGGGCTGCCACCAGAAGTCAGTGAAGAGAGATCAACAGCGGGGTGACTGCTTTTAGGCAGGTTAAAGTCGAGACCATATACTGTAAAAAAAAAAATGGACGTCCACTTGCTAGGCTTGAAGTGAGGTCTCCGCAAAAACTGCTCCTCCTGGTCACTGGCTGCAGTTTAGGTTTAAAAATCCAGCTTTCCAGCCATTCCAGATGAGCTGTGGTCAAACTTGAAAAAAATTAAAACTCCACGTAGAAATGTTTCTCATGCCCAATTGTTGTGGTGATTTGAAAATAACATTTGGCTGTTCTGTATTCAAGTCCTCTTTTTTCTGAAAAGTTTCGTTTTCATTAGTTATAGGAGGTTAAAAACATGGCTTTACGTAACTTTGACGATGATTGATAGCTGCCATTCTCGTGTATTTTTTTCGGGGATTGTAAAATATGTCTGGACAGTAGAGTCAAGAAGTGATTAGACTCCCGAAAGAAAAAAAAAATTATTATTTTTGTCACCCAACTCCACTCAGATTCTCCCAGAATCCCTCATCGTCTTTACTGCGCTGGCTGCAATTGCTGCCAACGGCGCCGCCGGGAATTTTGGTTTCAAAACCATATAATGATAAATGGCAGAGCCACGCTGTCCACTCTATATACAGTCTATGGTCAAGAGTTGCTACTGCATTCTGGGTAATCTGTAGAGGTTTAAATGTACATGCAGGGAGGCCTGATAGGATGAAGTTGCAATGGTTGATGCGTGAAGCATCATTTGGGGCATATCAGGGTTTTTTGATCCCCCCCTGTTATAAACTCTGTCCTTTTCAGTTATGACTCAATGGTTTGTTATTTAAAGTCCCTGTGAGGAGTTTCTAAGTGATCTTGAAAAAGTCTCACTTCTAAACATATACATGATGGTAATCCACACTTTAAAATGAGAGAGATTATCAGAGAAATAAGAGATTATCAGCTACTATTTGGCTTCTGATCGGGGCCGAGCAGGACTGGATTGATCGAAACAGGAGAGTGATGGAGCACGAGCTTAAGGCTGAAACAGAAGCTAAAAGTTAAATTTTTGTAGTCGGAGTGCTTCTACCTGGTTTCTGTCTCATCTTTAACTGGTCGTCTTTTATTTTGGCGCAGAGCGTCTCTTTATCCAGAGACAAGCTCCGACATCATGCCAGAGAAGATGTTTCTCCTCATGTTAATCCGATGGTTGCAGTCTGCTGCGTCTTCACATAATAGGATTTAAAATGTAAACCACATGTTAAGCTTATAAAATATGAAACTACTTAATAAAACATGAGGAGCAGGCACAGATTAAACTACAGGACAATCAGCTCAGTCATCCAAGAGAAATAAATCACGAAGAGCGTTTCTGATTCGCTCCTTCACTGAAAGGTCACTGAAAAACACTGAAGCAGAATCAGCGATTCAAAGTGTTTTAACCCAGGACATGATCCGGGACAATTCCTCCGTCTGTATGAACGGCAGGTTGGATCTGAACACAGAGTTCACTGAAGCACAACAAACACTGAAACATCCTCCAGGAGGCTCTTTTCTCTCCATCCACAGGGAGGAAAAATCCAGATTATTTCATCAAAAGAGACTCAAATGAGGCAGAAAATCATCTGCTCAGTGGAAATATCAGAGCTTCTCTTTTCAGTGCAGCTTCTTCTGAGCACAAACAAGCTGCCATGTTTCATTTCTCATCCTTTTTTTCTGCTTTTTGTCCTTTAACTCTTCCTCTCTGTCTCCTGTTTGTCTCATGATTTGCTATCCCAGTCTCCTCATGCAGCGTTCCTTCACCTTTGGTAGCTAATTGGACCATCTTTGGTTGAGGGTAAACACTTAATCGTCCACATCATACAGACAATTCTGAAGGTTGATTTGTGGGTTCAAGAGGTTCAAAAACAGAAATCAGGAGCAGCTAGTCCACTTTTGTTGTGAGGAGAGTAATGATCAAAGACTTCAAAAAATATATTTAAAAGTCTCTGTGAGGACTGTTTTAAGTTGATTACAGTGCCCCCTGTGGTCAGAGTTGGTAGTGTTTTCTGGGATATGTGTTCTGTTTCCCATGAGCACCATCACCCACTGTGGTAAAGACATGGCTCTCACCAAGGCAAACGTTTGTTTTGAAGCACAGGACTTTTTCCAGAATGAAGAGCAACAAGGTGATGTATTTATTTGTTGTTAAGTAGCCCTGTTGTTTGGAAGGTGGCAAAAGTCAAACTTTATGAGCTCACTTTTTAGTTTAGTGTCCAGAAGGTGAGCAGATTGTTAAGAGTTCTTTAAAAATCTGGTGCTATGACATTTTTTCATAATGTGTAACGTTAGTGAATCCTGGTTAGTTATGTCCTGCTGGTCATCTACCAATCAGAGCTAACGTAACCTCACTCTTCATTTTATTGATAGACTCTCAAGTTTGAACAAACCACTGCAGAATAAATGCTGAATGTGCGTTGGAATGAACATTAGCACAAACAGTTCAGGTCTGTGTCTTAGCCTTTAGCCTGTTTTGTAACCTTTACTTATGTTTAAACCTTTAGCTAGTATTGTAGCCTTTGGCTCATGTTTTAGCCTTAAGCTTGTGTTTAAGCAACCTATGTTTTAGCCTTTAACACATCTTTAAGCCTTTAGCCTTGTTGCAGACTTTAACCCGTTTAAGCCTTAAACTTATGTATAATCGTTTATCTTGTGTTTCAGCCTTTAGAAAGTATTTTAGCCTTCAGCTGGTGTTTTTAAGCCCTAAGCCTTTAGCCTGTGTTTTAGCCTTTAGCTTCTATTTAGCCTTTAATCTGCATTTTAGCCTTTAGCCTTGTTTTAGCCTTTAACTCATATTTTAGCCTCTAATCATGTTTAAGCCCTTAATCATGTTTTAGCCTTTAGCTAATATGTAAGCCTTTAGCTTGTGTTTTAGCCTTTGGCTTGTGTTATAGCTTTTAGTTTTTGTTTAAGCCTTCAGTCTGTGTTTTACCCCTTTGCCTTTAGCCTTTAACTCATATTTAGCCTTAAGCTAATATTCTAGCCTAGCTTTAGATAGCCTTAGGCTTGTGTTTTAGGCATTGGCTTGTGTTCAAGCCTTTTATCATGTTTCAGCCTTTAGCTTGTATTCTAGTCTTTAAACTATCTGTTAGCCTTTACCTTGTGTTTTGGCCTTCCACATTGTCTTTATCTTGTGTTTCAGCCGTCAGGAAGTATTTTAGCCTTTAGCTTTTGTTTGAGTCTTTCGTTTTGTCTGTGTTTTAGTCTTTAGCTTGTGTTTTAGCCTTTACACGCATTTTAGCGCTTAGCTAGTATTTTAGTCTCCAGCTGGTGGTTTAGCCTTAGCTCATGCTCTACCACTTTCCTGTTTAGCTTTGTTTTGCTCTTCTGTCTTTTTTTCTATCTGCCAGTTAGGCGCAAAATTAATCACAGAAATTGTTTTTAGCAGAGAAAAAACAGTTTGCTCTTCCCACTCAAGCAGTGTTTACATGGAGACTTGTAGTCTATGTGCCATAAATAGATTTGTGTCCACAAAGACTACATAATTTTTTAGCAATGACAAATTTTGTTGCTGATGCTCTTATTTTGAAGCCTGGATCATGATCAGGCTCACAAACAAAAAGTGAGATGGCATCTTATTTGCACTGTCATGCACAACTCCCACTTTGACAGTTGTTCCCTGCATGTTTATCTCATCTTATTGTATGTATTTGTATAATTTTCTTAATTTATTCATGCTTTTTGATACTTTTTTCTTTTTTGCTGTTTGCAATAACAGACCAAGACAAACTCTATGTAATACAAAAACTACCAGGTAATAAATCTGGGATCTTACAGGGATTTTGATATTAGAATAAATATGACTTTAGAAAATAGAAGAAGGTTGAAAGTTGGTTTAATCATTTTTTTTATTATCATTATTATTATTTTTTAATCTTTTAGTTCGAGAAATTATTGGATATTTTGCAAATGAGTCCCTGTCTCATTACAGCCCTGCTCTGACTGCCCTGAAGCTGCAGCTGTTCATTAGGGGTCAGAACAGCAGTTTTTAGAGACTGGTGTTTAATCAGAGGAGTCGCCCCCTGCTGGACATTAGAGAGGACGCAGTTTTGAGGTTGCTGTGGAGCTGTCCAGGGTGCTGAACCTGCTGCACTGAGCTTAATGCTTCACTCAGGTTATCTGTTCAGTGAGATTATCAGCAGTTTCTCTTCATTCAGTGAGAAACAGCTTTGATTTTCTCCTCTTTTTGTCCCCAGCAGGACTCCGTACAGAGGAATAAAGCAGCAGTCTGAAGCAGTTCACAGTCAGCGTCTCTTTCAGGTATTACAGACATTATAAATAATGCAGCTTCATCTGCTCAGGTCACTGTCAGTCTTCCTTTGACAACACTTCCTGGTCACCACACCGTCCAAGAGATGACAGAAAGATTTCCAATAGCAGCACGCTCAGGTTATTGATCAGAGCGATATTTACCCGCTGAGCGCTCAGCACGTTCGAGGAAGGTGGTGTTTGAAAAGGTCAGCGTGCGTCTCAGAGAGTCCTACGAGACGGCCGGGAAAAGAGGAGCAACAATTAGCTCAGGATGGGATCAATGAGCTCACAAAGCTCCGGTTATCAGGGAAACAGATTGCTGAGTGACCAGATTTGAGTCTGAGAGGAGGAGGAGGAGGAGGAGGAGGAGTGAAATGAGGCTGGATAATTAGGAGGAGCAGGCTGAATCCCCACAGGGAGAGAGCAGCCAGATCCGAACACGCAGCTATTCCACCATCCCTCCGTCTCTATCTCTTTAAGAGCTCAGAGGAGTGTGTGTGTGTGTGAGAGGAGTGTGTGTGTGTGTGAGTGTGTGGGGGAGGGGTATTGGCTGGGGTGGAACAGTCCTGTAATGAGCAGATTTTAGAGAGAGAGAGAGCAGGAGCGAGGCCGAAAAACAGGAGAGGACGGATGACTTGATGGAATCAGGATAAAAGACAAACATCACGGATGAAAGGATGAAGAGGACGGAGGGAGGAAGAGGAGGAGAGCAGTGATCTGTTCCTTCAGGAGGAGAGAAAGAGAGAGCTTCATCTTCAGGCGAGCGGAGGAGAGGAAACAAGAGGAGAGATATTACCTCTCCGTGATGTCTGCCGAGGTGTGTGTGCGAGGCTGACGCTGTGTGTGTGTGTGTTGTGGATGTGTGTGTCTGAGCATTAGCCTGCTCTGCTTGTTTCCAGGCCATGCTACAGAGATTCTCTGATTTTATTTGAGACCCTGTGAGAGCAGCATCCTTCCGTCTCTCCTCTCCTGTGTGGATGCTGCGGCGGCAGCACTCAGACGTCTGGATGTTGGGATTCTTCTGCCGTTTGGATGCTGTGATGTCTGACTGAGCTCGCTTGTCGCTCGCAGCTCTCAGGGCCTCTGGGACCACCGGAGAAGCCGAGGCCTCGCCTGTCTGTAGCGCCCCGCTGAACGGCCGAGACGACGGGCCGGCAGGCTGCCGGGCGGCGAGGCTGCGTGGAGCAGGAAGGTGGAGGAGGAAGTGGAGGAGGAGGAGGAGGAGAAGCTCTCTGAGTCTGCATGCCCATGGGAAGCAGCATGCACAACAGCTGCCTTCGTCACCCCACAACCGCCGCTGAGGCTGAGAGCGCCTCTCCATCGTGAAGCGATGCTGTTCCAGAAACGTCCCGCTGCTTTTCAGACGAGGAGCTGCCGTGTTTCCTTGTGAAGTGAGAGGAGAGGAGGAGCGGAGGCCTGCAGCTCCATGCTAACACATCCAGACATCGAGGCCTCCTCCCTCTCGCCTCCCTCCCTCTGAACCGGCCTGGTTTCTCTTCTTGACGTTCTAAGGATTTGCCTAAACCTGTTTCATGCATGTCCACTGGAGGCAGGTTTGACTTTGATGACGGGGGGTCGTACTGCGGGGGGTGGGAGCAGGGGAAGGCCCATGGCCGAGGGGTCTGCACGGGGCCCCAGGGTCAGGGCGAGTATGCCGGCGCCTGGAGTCATGGGTTCGAGGTCCTGGGCGTGTACACATGGCCCAGTGGGAACAGCTACCAGGGCACCTGGGCGCAGGGCAAGAGGCACGGCATCGGCGTGGAGAACAAGGGCCGTTGGGAGTACAGGGGGGAGTGGACGCAGGGGTTCAAAGGTCGCTATGGGCAGCTGGAGAGCACAGCCAGTGGAGCCCGATACGAGGGGACGTGGAGCAACGGGCTGCAGGACGGATACGGCACAGAAACCTACTCTGATGGAGGTAAGACTGACGGAGGGGAGTCTCCTAAAACTGATCCTCTACAGGTCTCAGACTCTGAGGCTCTCAAACGCCTCTCTGATATCAGCCTCAGAGATAACACGAGGTCACAGACAGACGTGAGGATACTGACCAGGACTCAGGGCCTCTGAGGTCAGGTTTTAGTAATCAGAGTTAAAAATGAAAGCAAAGGGGGTGAGAGAGAGTCTGCTGAAGTCTAAACAGTCAGGACGGTCCTCCTCTACTCAAAATCAAAAACAACAACAAATCAGAAATCAAGTTTAACCACAGAGGAGACAAGAGGTCAGCTTCAGCTTTAGATAGACAGAGACACAAAACATCAGACACAAAACTACCACAGCAAGACCAGAAACAACAAAAGAGAGATGGAAATAAAACTAGAAAACTACCAGTTAGAAAAATCACGACTAAACCTAAACTGATCCTAAATGTCCAAACGGAGAAACAAAGTGTCACATGAAGAAAAACTGATGCCAACTAAACAGAAAAGATTTCTTCTGTCAGAGGATGTTTAATTATACAAAACAACGAAAAGACAAAACAAAAACAAGAAAACACAACAATGATTCAAAGATACACAAAACAACAAGAGGATTCAGACATCAAGAAGGGAAGAAAAAACTACAGTGAAAGAGGTGATAGAGATACATCAAACTAAATCCAAAAAACAACAAAGACACACAAAATGTCTACAAAGAAAGAGACAAAACTACAGGGAGCATGGAGAACTACAAAAAGACTTTCAACAACAACAACCAAGGCACAAAAATCTGAAAACAATCACGAAGAAAAGAAAAACTACCACCAATACACAAAATTTTAAAAAAGAGACTAAAAAACTGCAGGGACCAAGGAGAACTACAGAGACTTAAAACAACTACAAAAGAAAAGAAAATGATGCTTTGGAGATACAAAACAAATACAAAGACACCTAAGAAGGAGAAAATACAACTACAAAGAGACAGAAAGCAAATATTAGGAAAAACAGACGGACAACAGACAGTCTAAAAAAGGTAATATTGAAAATACAAAATAACTGAAGAAGACACAGAATGACTACCAGAAAAAAAAATCTGAAGAGATACAAAGAGACAAAATCAATCACAGCGAGACAAACAAAATTACAGGAATTACAAAAACCAATCATGATGAAACAAAAATATTCTCTAGTTACCAAAAAGAACATCAATAATACAATACAATAAAAAAGAGATACAATACTGCAATAACTAGACATAGATCAACTGTGAAGAGACACTAAACAACTGTAAACTATGAAGGGAACCAAGCGAACTACAAAACAACCAGAAGAGATATTTACGTCCATAAAGAAACTTAAAGAATGACTTAATAAATATGGTTAAAAACAAAATGACTCTTAAACGAACAACAAAGTACAAAAGCTGAAAACACTATAGTTGCCAGGAAATTACCGCAAAGAAGACACAAAACAACTATTAAAGAATAAAACAGCCAAAAGAGACATCTAAACAACTACAAGGAGACACAAAGTGACCATAGACTGATTGAAAATACTACAGAGACCCAAACAAACCGCAAAAACTCAAAACAATCACAAAAGACACAAAAAGACAACAACAGTGATTGTTATTAATACAATAGTGTGAAACAACTACAAAGAGATGCTAAGTGAATATAAAGTGACTTATATGAGCTACAGAGACTGGAAAAGCAAAAAGGCCCAACAGTTGGACACAAAAAGACAATAAAAGACACAAAATAACCACAGAGAGACAGGAGACAATGACAAAGACACCGAAACGACAACAGAGCAACAAACCAAAACCACAAAATGACTACTAATACATTTAAAGCAACACAAAAAGCAACATAAAACAACTTTATAGAGACACAAAGTGGCAGGAAATAGAGAAAAACTAAAGACAATAACTACAAACAAAGACTCAAAACAATTACAGAGGACGCAACAAGACAAGAGAGCAAGGACGACCACAAAGATACAAAACAACTGCAGTTATGCTAATCAACAAACTAACACCACAAAGAGACACAAAGGAACTGTTAAAAGACAGAGACCTAGGAGAACTACAATCAATGGGACACAGTTTTATAAAGTTTAAAGAAAGGATCCATCTTAAGGAATGTAAAAGAGTTGGATTTAGATGTTTATGATCATAGAGATTAAAAAAAAAACTACAAAGAAAAATAATAATTTAAAGTTTCATGAAACCTTTTCAGAGTTACAATCCCAACTTCCTTTAAGAGATGCAGAAATACCAGAGTGATTAATTTTATGAGAGATCTGACACATGGCCACGCCAACGGATGCAAAACTAAAACAGTGTGACGTGATGAGGGAATAATATAAACACACACACACACTCATACACACACACACAGGGTGATGTGCCTGGCCTCACTCTGAGCTGCAGGAGGAAACATGGCGGACAGAAACAGGCTGTGTGTTGAAAAGAGGCCGGGCTCTAAGAATAGAAATCAAACTGTGTTGAGATCTCATCATGTTTATAAAAACACACCTTCAGCCCTCAGCATCACCCGCTGTCACCGTGGCAACCAGGAGACAGCAGGTCAGCGTGTCACTGGAGACCAGCTGCTCTGTGATTGGCTGCCTGCGTTTGTCACTCTGTATGTTTGCGTGGCTCATCATAGAGGCCCCGCCCTCCCTCCGGGACCCGGATGATGAAGGAGGTCAATAAGTGATGCAGAGTGAAAACACTGTGTGTGTGTGTGTGTGTGTGTGTGTGTGTGTGTGTGTGTGTGTGTGTGTGTGTGTGTGTGTGTGTGTGTGTGTGTGTGTGTGGGGTGCTGCAGTGAAGGTGGAGGCTGCTCGGAACGGCTCCCAGCGCGAGCGTTCCGGCTCCAAACGTCACACCTGCGCTCGCGCTGAACCTGCAGAAACAAAGATGGAGCGCGGGGAGGAAACATTAAAAAAAAAAACACTGCGTCACGCGTCAGATCCACGCCTCCTCTGGTCACGTGGACGACCGCCGACAGATGAATATAGCACGCACGAGCTGACACATTTTCCACAACCCAGTAACTGTGCTCTCTCTCTCTCTCACCACACACACACACACACACACACACACACACACACACACACACACACACACACACACACACACACACACACACACACACACACACCGGCAGGCCTGTCAACAAACGGAGAGCTGATTAAAAATGATAATAGCTTAATAATGAGAACAGAGGCCACGAGCAGCCTCGTGCTACAGACCAGCTTTGGTTTCAGCACCGCGGACAGCTCCAGCCTCCAGCTTCATAACATACAGACTGCTATATGAGACAATAACACACAACAACACACCAGGAAAAATAAAAGAGAGAGTACACGTTTCATCTACATCAAAATCAGGAAAAGAATTCTGGTCTTAAAATTATAAACACATAAATGTTGCATCCAGTCTTAAAGGTATATACACTCAAATATTGGATCCCGTTTAAGGAGTATTTACATGATGATGTTGCATTTGGCTTTAAAGGTATATAAACATTATTTTTACTTGGAGTTAAAGGTACACACATCTTAATGTTGTATCCAGTCTTAAAGGTATATGAACGTGAATGTTGCATATGGTAGAAAAAGTATAAACACACAAATGATCCATCCTGCCTTAAAGGTATTAACACATACACAATGTATATAAACTTATAGCATCCATTCTTATACATATATGCAAGTAAATATTGCTTCCAGCCTTAAAAGTATTTACATGTGAATGTTAGGTTTTGCCTTTGAGGTATACACAGACTAATATTGCATAAGGATTTAAAGGTACATACACATGATCGCTACATCTGACCTTAAAGTTATATACACACATATATTTTGCTTTCAGCCTTTAGGGTATATATATGCAAATGACGCATTCAGCATCAAGGGTATATACCCATAAATGTAAAATATAAACGCCTAAATGTTGCATCTTGCCTCAAAGGTAAACATCGCATCTGGCCACATGGTGCACACATTATTTTTGCTTCCTACTTAATTGGTATTTACAAATCAATGTTGCATTCAGTCTTGCAATGTTAACACATTAATGCTTCATCCTGGCTCAAAGGTATATACACACAAGTGTAGCATCTGGCCTTGTAGGTAGCCTATATATGAGTTAATTTTACACTCAGCCTTAAAGGTAAATATGTGTAAATGTTGCATCTGGCCTTAAAGGTATATACAGATATATGCTGCATCCAGTCTTTGAGGTAGAAACACATACATTTTATATCCTGCCTTAAAGGGATATATGCTTAGATTTTGCATCCACTCTAAATTGGTTAAGAAGTTTTACAGATTGAATATGTCAAACTGCCCAATCTGAAGGATTTAAATATAGTTCAAAATTTTAGGACTTACTTGTTGCTTAGCCTAAAAGTAAACTGTTTACATCTTAAATTTTATAGTTACATAAACCTAAAACAGATCATGGTCTGTATTTAAAGATGGACAGCACAACTGTTTATCCTCCTGTAGCATACAGGTGAAGCCAAAATACTTTGTACACAACAGATGTTTGTAGATTTAAAGCTAGAGGATTTCAAACAGATATGCCCTCTTCTCCCTGGCTTCCAAAACACTCTCCTTACCCACATTTAAAACCGATTAATCTATCATGTGAAGCAACATGAAAGTAATGAAAACTGAACAGCTCAACTATTTTAACAACAGGAATCATATTTTTTTTAAAAAATAAGCATGCTTCAGACAGAGACTGAATTTTTTTTTTTTTAAACACCAGGAAGAGAAAATGTAGTTTTCAATCTGAGCTAGGGTGTAAATTTGAGTAGTAGGAATGTGTCTAGTCTGGATTTAAAGGCAGTCTTAGTCTGGGGAGTCCTCACATAATCTGTGAGGTTATTCCAGGTCAGTGCTGAACAATAACAACACCAAAGAAAAGATCACTATAACTTCACTGATAGGACAAAAAAAAAAGATATACAAAAAATGAATAAATGTTTCTGCTGCTTTCCATGTAGGAGGTAGTTAGCTTGACCTAACATTCAAACAACAACCTTAGTTTGAAATCATCTGTGCTCAAAAAGCACATCAACAAATAAGCAAAATGCAACTTCAAGGGAAGAAAGATGGAGGATAATGGCTGGAAATAATACTATGTATTTGTAAAAGTATTTATTTATGTTACTTAAGATAAAATGATAAATTTTTGGCGGGGTTAGGTTCAGGAGACGCACAGGATCTAAGTTAAAGAAACATGCATGTCCTGCTTGATGCTAGTCTTTAACTTATTGTATATTTGGAGACAGGCCTTTTTCTTTCAGCATTGTGGCACTTCTTTCCTCTTTATGCTGGCTCTAAATGTCTGGGTGCTTCCTCCACCTGAAGGAAAAATCAGGTGTTGAATAAGTTTGGTTTTCCAAATTTTTCATCCTCGGTGTAAATTTTGTGTCGTTGTGATTCACACGGGTTATGATACTAAGTCTGCCGTGTTTTTGTTCTGCACTCTGGTGGATTTTAGTTTACGTAATTCGATCATTTACTAGAGTGAAAACACTAAAAACACAAAATCAGCTTAGGATTAATGTGCAGAGTTCAGGCGCTGACCCAAATACAGGCTACATGCTAACTGCGTGTCGTTCTGAGCGTCATGTGTTCTATAAAGTGTGGCCTCGGTGACCCACAGACGAGACACTTTATGAAATGGGAGAGCTGAGTATAAGTTGGAAACAGAAAATAACCAGGGAAATGTTCAAATATTTCACAAACCAACCTACAGGTGAACGTAAATGCACAGGTGAACATGTACAGGTGAACATAGGTGAACTAACAAGCAACCATGAACAGAGGTGAACAAAAAGGTAAACATACAGGAAAATGTGGACCACAGATGAATTGGCAGGTGGACCTGTAAACATACAGGTGAAGATACAGTCAAACTTACAACTGAGTGTGACTATCAGGTGAGTGTGCAGGGGAAGTTACATGTAAATGTACAGGTTAACATTAAGGTCAACTTTCAGGTGATCAAAGAGGTGAACACACAGATGGATGTACCGTTGAGAGTATAGTTAAACTTACAGGTGAAACTACAGGTGAATGGACAGGTGCACTTATAGGGAACTAGAATAGAATAGAATAGAATAGAATAGAATAGAATAGAATAGAATAGAATAGAATAGGATAGATGAACTTTAATGTCATTGTAACAAGTATAACAAAATTGAAGTCACAGCAGCAATCAAGAAAACCAAAGTAAGCAAGTGTATAGAAAGTGCTTGTCCATCATTGTCCAGTTCAGCCAGCCTTGACCTCCACAGGGTCCAGGACTGAGCTTCTTCAGCAGTCTGTTCAGTCTCTGTCTCCTGGATCCTGTCTGCTCACAGCAGGTGAAGTTCTTCCAATGTGGCGTTGATGTCTGATGTTAGCTCCGCTAGCCATGTCTGTGAATAGCATGATGCTACTTTGCCTTCTAGTATTCCCTCTGTTGCTGGGTTAGCACAGCTAGCTTGTCCATCTTATTGGAGATAGATCTTACGTCCCCAATAACCGTGGATGGAAGGACAGGTCCATGTCATCACTTCTTAGCTCACACCTGAGAACCAGCATGTCATCCTCACCTCCTTCTCCTCACCTTGTGGGAAGACATCAGGCCTTACACCAGTTAGCATTGACTTGCTACAGGCTGCAAACAGCTGGGTTCACATGTAAACAATGCAGCCGTGGTTGCATGTAGGATCTCCAGACAAACACAGGAGAAAAAGTAGTAAAAGTATCACTGAAGCCACAAAAAGTTTGGTGTCTAACAGTGAAACATTCCAAAAAATGTACAGGTGAAGGTGCAGGGGAACTAACAGATGAACATAAAGGTGAATGTACAGGTTGATGTACAGGTAAACCTAGAGTATGTGTGTGTGACTTTTTTTAATTGAGATTTTCCATATGCATAACAGCAACAATAATTGCACTTGTGAATTCTCCTGAAGTAAACATTATATACACCCAAGGTAAGAAAAAAATCAACAACATAAGACCAAAAACAAAACAAAACAAAAAAATAATCAATTTAAAAAAACATAAGAAAAACAAACAAACACAAACAAACAAAAAAATAAATAAATAAAAACAGTTCTTTTAGAAAGCTTTCCTTGTGCAGAAACAACACTGTAAAAACAACCTTAGTGACTCTGTGGAGTCTGTCATTGATCTTTGTGGCACAAGAAACACCCAAAGTTGAGTCATTTCCTCAGAACCAATCTTAAGGATTAGAGTCTGATATTATTCTGTTAGAGCGCCTCAAACAAGCTGAAGATCAGTTAACATCATAGATATCACTGATTCAATAGCTAATGTGGAGCAGATCTGCTAATGAGCAGGAGACATCTGTGACCACAGGAAGCATGAGATCCATCAGAGATGATCCAGTTGTGATCTCACTCTGTCTGATAATCAGTTATTACAAGCAGCTCTGAGCACAGGACTCATCATTTCTTCAGGTCTTTCTGTTTCTGTTCGTTCTGCGTCATGATCACAGTTTAAGCTCAAAAACATAACCCTGGGCTCAGTCCCCGTCTGATCGATCAGTTTCTTCATCTCCATCCCTGCTAAAACCAAACCCACGAGCTGAGAGATCAGTGTAGAGGCTGAAGGAGGAGGTGAATGGAGGGATTCTGACCTTTATCTCTGTGAAGAGTCCCCTGTAGGGGGCGCTCCTCTCTGCAGGAAGTCTGTTGTTTGATGGTGAGGAGGACGTGATGTCTGCAGACGTCTGAGGTTAACATCAGGACGGAAACATGAGATTTATGACGGTTTCTTTTTCTCTTTCTCGCAGGAACCTATCAGGGTCAGTGGTTGGCCGGGATGCGCCACGGTTACGGCGTGCGGCAGAGTGTCCCGTACGGCATGGCGGCCGTCATCCTCTTCCCCCTGCGGACATCCATAAACTCACTCCGCTCCGAGCACAGCCACGGTCCCCCCGCTGTACTGGAGGATGGCTCTGCCCCCACGCCCACAGACGGTGTGGTTGCTGGGCTAGCGGGGAGCCCGGTGGGTCGGGGTGGTTTTGCTCTGACGGCGCCAAGTGAAGCCGAGCGACAAAGGAAGAGGAAAGGTCGCTTCAGGCAGTCCATCCTAAGCGGCCTGAAGCTGCGGCGCTCTGAGTCCAAAAGCTCGCTTGCAAGTCAGCTGAGCAAGCAGAGCTCGTTCTGCAGCGAGGCCGGCATGAGCACAGTCAGCTCAGCCGCATCTGACATCCACTCAAACGCCAGCGAAAGCGAGCAAGGCGCACCTGTGGACGCCACTGTTACAGAGATGTACGCCGGCGAGTGGCGGAGCGACCAGAGAGCAGGCTGGGGCGTGAGCCGGCGCTCTGACGGCCTGCATTATGAAGGCGAGTGGGCGGGGAACAAGAGGCACGGCTATGGATGCACCACCTTCCCCGACGGCACCAAAGAAGAGGGGAAGTACAAGCAGAATGTACTGGTGAGCGGGAAACGCAAGAACCTGATCCCGCTGAGAGCCAGCAAGATCCGGGAGAAGGTGGACCGAGCTGTGGAGGCAGCAGAGAAGGCCGCAGACATCGCCAAGCAGAAGGCCGAGATCGCCATGTCCAGGTGAGACATTACAGGAACTTTATCCTTTAGGGAGAAACCATCTGAAGTTCCTGGAACCTTATCCAGAGGTTCCACCACAGGGACCTGGTTCTAGAGTACCTTTGTGTAGACCTTGGTCCTGCTGTGGTAAACATTTTGGATCGACAGGTTTCAGACTGTTTGTTTGTTTATGGTTCACATAGATCCTGGGACAGCAGGAGGAACTTTTGAAGCTCTTGAGAAGTGTCTTTTTTGACTCAAAGTTCCTGTGTGCTGTTGGTGGAAACAGTTTTTACTTTAAGGCCCCATATTCTGCTCCTTTTCTGCAGTTTAATATGGATCATTAATGTCTTCATGAAATGGTAGTAAAATTTTTGGTCCAAAAAGCCAATAAATCAAGCACAGCAGCATTGTTTCCAGGCTCTCATAGCCCCTCTGTTCAGAACGCTCTGACTTAGTGGGAGTGGCCTTCATATGTAAATGATCCACCACTGATATCGCCGCGCTCTTCAACGTCACTGAGAGCGGCGCCAAGCTCTGAGTGCACAATGTTTAGAAAACAGTGAAGCTCGTTTACCGTTACATGACAGGCTGAAACAACAGGCTAACCGCAGCTAAAGTTAGCATCCTGGAGCTAACACAGAGACAGAGGGGACTCGGAGGAAAAGCTCTTACATCTGCTCGAGAGCACACAGCATTTAAAATACTCACAAGTTCGAAGTTTGCTGGCGGATGGTTGGTAATGTGCCTGGACTCAGGACCAGTCTATTCGTTAGCCCTCTGTGGTACTATCCAAAGTTGGAAACGCAGTCAGCCGTGAAGTGACTAGCACACACATGCACAGTTTTACTGAGTGTAGCTGGAACATTTCCTTGATAAATGAACTCTAGCCACTTAGTCTTGTCTTCTTCCGAGATGGGAAGCTTGTTCATGGAACTATGTGGCTGTTTACAGCCAAAAACAGAGCAGTGATGGCTCTTCAACTTTGGCATTCTCCTCCCCGCTGCTGGAGAGAAATCTCCCCAGCAGTGGGGAGGAGAGTGGGCGGGGAGGGGGTTCGGGGGTACCTGCTCCAGTGGACCAATCAGGTCAGACTTGCTCCTGATTGGTCAAAAAAGGGAACTGCTGACGTCGGCAAATCCCCAAAATCGAAACAGGAGATTATTAAACACAAGCAATAAATTCATTCTTTAGTATGACCATCACAATAAAGGATACTGCCGGCATATAAACAAGTCTTTCCTGTAGACCAGGTCTACAGGTGGTAAAGAAATGAGAAAAATTGATGCATGAATTGATATGAATGACATACAGTGTGAAATTAATGGATGTAGTCTCCTCAATGTCACCTGTCTGTTTCTGAAATGGATTTTGGAATCAAATCGGCTGTCGCGGCTATATTGGAAGTGATGCAGGCTTTGAGTCATATAGGGCACCCGTCAGTCACATGAGCTGAGCTGTGCCTCTGATTGGCCCAACTTGCTGAGTTGGAAAATAAGAACTCCCTGTACATTGTGTGTAACAACAGTGACATTAGTGATCCAGATGGGAAGCATTTTTGGACCAGGCTGTAAATAGGTTTATTTCTGCTGTGAAAACTGCTTTTTTTGGCTTGGTGTGTGTGTGTGACTTCTGGTACTTCCGGAGCCAGCCTCAAGTGGACACTCGAGAAACAGCAGATTTCAACTTTTTACATTGTGATAGATATGATAGATGTGATAGACAGCAAAACAAATCCATGCTGCATCAGGAACAGGGACCAGATCAGCCTGAACAAGGGGTCAAGGATGATGATGATGATGATGATGATGATGATGACGGTTTGCCCTCACAGGATGAGCCACGCTCGGGGGAAGGCGGAGGCAGCAGAGGGAGTTGCTCAAAAGGCGATTGAGGAGTGTCGTCTGGCCCGGATAGCTGCCAAAGAGCTCTCTCCCTCCTTCCACATCTACGGGAATGGTGAGAGGAAAACACATACACACACACACACACACACACACACACACACACACACACACTCACACACACATACACACACAGACACACACCGACTAACATGTTTATTAGAAGTAAAACACCCTGTTCTTTATTCTCTAACTTTCCTTATTTTATAGTTTTTGGAACGTTCGTCCAAAACAGTTCCTTGATTTCCCTCATAGATCAGAACAAAACCATGTGACTGTAAACTTAGGACAGACAGGAAGCTGTTTTTATCAGAGTGCAACGTGAACTTTAAATGCCGGGCGACCCGGATCCTTCAGGGTCTGTGTTCATGCTGGATCCCATCATAAACGCAGGATTTAGTTCCTGTAATCCTCTTTAATCCAACACATGATCCAGTTTGTTCAGCGCTTCTCATTTTGCTTCCCTGCATGTTAATGACACACACACACAAAAACACACACACTCACACACATACACTCTGCAGGTGTGGTGGATCAGGTCCAGATCATTCTCCGTCTGTTCTCAGGTCTGGAGTGTCAGAGGCCCAAACACCAGGACGCCAAGGACAAAGACCACGAGGTGATCTCCACAGGAACCGACAGTCCAGAGCTGTGCACGCCAGACACCACGCCCCCCGTCATATCTCCTGACCTCAGCCCCGTGCTGAGCGTGCCCACCTCACCCCCCCACACCCCGCCCAAACACGCCCACCGCCCCAGGAATGCCTGCTTCATGCGCCAGAGCGCTGTGGACGATCAAGGCGGGGCTGAAATCCAGGTGCTGGTAGAGGGGCGGGGCATGGACCTGCCAAGGGGTGGCGCCAACAACTGGAGTGATGACATGTATCCAGACCGGGGAGGCAGCAGCCGCTCCACCACCCCATCCCTCCTGGAGGAGCACGAGAGCCAGATCAACGGGCACGAGCAGGCGCCGCTGTCCAACCACAAACCCCGGGACAAATCCTCGTCCAATCACAAGTCCTCCTACAGAGCGTGGGAACACTCCCTGTCCAACCAAAAGCCCTCCAACCACGCCTCCTCCAATCACAAGTCGAGGGAATACTCATCGTCCAATCACAAAACATGGGATCATTCCTCCACCAATCACAAGGCCTGCGACCACGCCTCCTCCAACTTCAAGCCGCAGGTGCATATTTTATCCAATCACAAGGCCTCGCACCACAGCTCGTCCAATCACAAGACTTCTGAGCATGCTTCCTCCAATCACAAGTCCCACGATTATATCTCATCAAACCACAACGCGAAGGAGCACGTCTCTAGTTACAAACCCAGAGAGCATGTCTACTCCAACCACCACCCCAAGCAGCACAACCCGCCCAACCACAAGCTGAGCGAGCACGCCGACCCACGGCTGGACGGCCTCCCCGGGGGCTGGACCGCTGAAAGCACCCTGAGGTGGAGCCCTGCCCACTCCCGCCTCACGGAGCAGGACGACGAGCGCATGAACGACTACACGGTGGACATGAGGCTTCAGGACTCGCAGACGTCACGGGGGCGGGGCCACGAGTCCCCGCCTCCGAAGAACAACCGTCTGCGGTCCCGAGGCCTGCGGCCGGTCAGGGAGGGGTCCATGGACTCTGTACAGATGCTGGACAACCTGAATGTGGGGGCAGAGCTAGAGGAGTGGCCGCTGCACAGGGACCTGACCCTCTCACCCCCTCTCAAGTCTCAGCCCATCACTCTGGAGCAGGACGGAGAAAATCTCACCCTCAAACCAAACTCAGTGAGTAACATGTCCTGGCAGCTGTAGGCACCCCACGCACATGCACACAAACAGAGAAACAGAGAGGAACCTGTAGGTAGTGTCAGAATGCTCTACCTCCTGTTCCTCTGTCACTTTTATAAGGAGCAAGAGAGGAGTGGAGACAAACAGGTAAAGCGATGTTCAAGAAAGGAAAGAGAGAGCAGAGCCAGGGCCAGAAAGCTGAAAGGGCCTCAGGACTCAGCTCCCAGCTCGGTTAGGCTGTATGCTCTACCTCCCCCAACTTGTCCAGTTTCATGAGGAACAAAAGGGAACAGGAAAGAGTAATGAAGGAGACAAAGAGGCAGGCAGAGATGTGTAACAGAGAACAAACACATGAGAGCCAGGTTGAGGGCTCACCCCAAGGCTGGATGCTCTACCGCCCCCTGCTCTGTTACTTTCATGAAGAACAAAGGGAGTAAAAAACTAGAGTTAGACCTAGATGAGAACTAGATGCCAGAAAGAGGACAGTGAAGGCAGTACAAGAATACTATTTGGGCTAGGACCCTTTCCTGCCCAGTCAGCTGTCTGTCCTACCTCCCCTGCTCTCCCATTCTTAAGGGTCAAGAGAAATAAGAGTTAGGAAAAGAGGAGACAAAATGGTAGAATGATGTTATAACCAAGCGATGTCAAGGAACCTGCTCTGGCTAGAGTTCACTCCTGCTGAGTTAGACTGTACGCCCTACCTCTAACATTCCCTTGTGGGAGTATGGGATGATAAAACGAGTGTCCGCGATAGATGTAAGAAAGATGACAGGAGATAGAACCGATGAAGCTGGCTGTCTGGGCTAACAGTGGCCAGGTTAGGCTGTATGCTCTACCTTTCCTTACGCTATCACTTCCATAATGATCAAGACAGGGCAGGGAGAAGAATCAAGGAAGACCAGGTAGAGATGTTTTGTAGAGTACAACCATTGCAGAGGCAAGGCAAGACACCTGCTTTGACTAGAGTTCACCCCAACGCTGGATGCTCTACCCCCCCTACTTCTTTGCCTTGAGTTCTCTCTTGCTGAGTTAAGTTGTACCCTCTACCTCCAACTTTCCCCTGAGGGATGAGAGGGATGAAGAGAGCAAGAAAGTGAATGTAAGACTCTCCAGATAGATGTTAGAAAGAGGACAGGGAGTTAGAGGAAGGGGAAGAGGCTGTTTGGGCTAACAACTGTATCCTCTACCTCTCTCTAACTCCCTTTTCCTCCTTATTGTACGAAGTGAAGGTGAAGGAGAAAGACATGAGTTCTGAGTTGTTAGAAATATGAAAGGGAAAGCAGAGAGCCTGCTCCGACCTGATTGGTTAGGCTGGATACTCTACCTCCCCCTACTAGGCCACTGGTCTAGTAAGTCTGCACATTTTTTGACACATTTTTCTTACTTTCATTGGATTCCAGTTAAATGAAATGTTTTCATTCCAATGCACTGATTCTATGTGAGTTTACTCAACTATCTCTCTCCTTCTTCTCCCTCTCTGCTCTTGTCTTGCAGGGCTCCAGCTCTATTCTGGTGGTTATGGTCATTTTACTCAATATTGGAGTAGCCATTCTTTTCATTCACTTCTTTATTTAAGCTTATACAGGTATGATCTATAAGACTTATTGATAACTACGGTATATTATTAAATTATAATTATGTGCTGAGACGGACATGGAGCCCGCAGCCCGAGCGACGGACACAGCAGAGCCTTTTATCGTTGCTTCGTACTCGTCTTCTCACCTCTGTTCGAGCACCGCTCCTTTTTTCAGATGCTTCTTTTCAGCTTGCAGCCACAGACAAAGAAGAAGAAGACAAAGAAGAAGGAGAGCGCAGAGAGAGCGGCTTTAAAGAGAGGAGTGTGTCAGGACACAGGTGCATGTGTGTGCAGCACACCTGGAGATGGCACAGGCAGTTCTTCCCATTTTTCCATGGTTTTAGGCGAGAATATAACAAACTTTGTTTCCTGGTAATCATGCTAACTTAAAGCATGATGCACACACTCCATCCTTATCCCTTTAGCCTCTGAACCATCTCCCATGTTAGCCCCTCCCCCCAGTCTTCGACCCAGTCTTATCGGCACTATGCGCTACATACAGAACTATGCTGCAGAGTAGATCCATTTTAAAGGGCTCCGTCATGGTTCTTTTCTTTTCTTTCCACAAAGAACTTCACAGACACACACAACCATTGCATGAGGCTGTGTGGGCTTTAAGAGGAGCATTTTTATCCCTTTAACATCACCGTTCTGTCCTCATTCGTACGCACGCCATCTCCTGGTCATCACTTCCTGTCGCCGGCGCAGATTTGGAGATCAGCGCCACCATCGAATCAAATCAGCAAACCAAACTCTGAACCAAACGTCAGCTGCCGGCGGACACACACGCACACACACACACACACATACACACAAATGTGAGGAGTTTATTGTTAAGAAAACACACACACACACATACACTTTTACCTGCTGACATACTGAGGAGGATCAGCCCCGCCCCTTTGTACAGCCTGAGACTGTTACGTTATAACCACTGATTCTACTATATCTGTGTATGTGTCATTATTATGATTCATATGATTTATGATTATGATTATTATTATGATTATTCTTACAGTTTGTTTTGTTCTGCAGTTTGCAAACAGAGAGAATGCAGAGTGCCTCGTATTTATTCATTTATGATTTATTTAAGCCCCGCCCCCATGTGGGCAGGCCGAGAGGAGACAATGACCTTCATCATTAAGAAAGGTGACCCTCCACCCTGACCCTCCTCACCCACCAACAGACTCCCCCTCCTCCCCCCTCCTCCTCCTCCTCACCCTGAAATGGCATGCACTGTTTTGTCTCTCCCCCTTTTCTCCCCCTTTTGGACCAGTCAAAAAGGGAAAAATGGGGTTTCTACGGTGTCATTTCCAGACACTTTCTGGGCCGGATGAGATTTTTTTCAGCATGTTTGTTCAGCCTGCTCAATCTGGTGTCAGTTTGTGAGTTTCCCCCTCTCGTCTCTTTAATCCAGCAACACAAGGCGACGTGAGGCGACGAGGAGAGCGGTGTAAAATAAACGCTAGCTTCTAACTCTCTCTCTCTCCGTGGGTTTATGAATGATCAAAAGAAACTCTCTGCTACTGTATGTTTTATACTTCGCACCCAGTGGCATCATCATGTTGTGACATCATTGCATGCCCGAGCATGCTCTTTCTTACTCTTTGGTTTATGAGGTTGTTTCCAAGTTAATGTGGAGAAAATAATGAAATGTTTGAAATTAAGCAGTCTGGGCTCCTTATTTCTTTCAGTTTGATGATTCATTTTTCATAAAGGTGGAGGCAAAGCACACAAACACAGTCTGAATAAAACATGGCTGCAGTCTGGGTCTCAGATGGTGGTCACCACATTGAAAATGCTGACTTCAGCACATTTTAAAGCCTCTCTAAGGAGTTTTAACTGATTCTGAAAAAGACTGAATGTCTCTTAATGACCTCAACAAGCAAACAGCATCATTATCTATGATACTGAGAGTTTCCATCATGTATTCAGTTGACTGTTACCACTGTGATGGGCAGGCGTCAGTCTGACTGACAGCATGCCGTAGAAGCAGATTTAATTTATTTACCATAAGGTAGAGATGAAGATGTTTTTTAAAAAAAAGAGGCAGAAAACAAAAGAGAGTATTCATCTGATAAGAAATTATTAAAGAATGTGTGTGGTGTTGATTTCAGTTACTGTCTCTTTGAGAAACTTTAAAGTACAGTGGAAACAAGAACCCAACAGCCTAGATTCCTTCAAAGTTGTGTTTGTTTAGTATGATTCTCCACTAGGGGGCACTGTTTTTCTGTGGTTGCTGGTTAAACTCTCAGCTATTGGTCAAACTAGCATGTTAGCCCTGCTCCAATTAGCATATCCAGCATGAGATGACACGCAAACAGAGCAAGCTGTTGGTGTAACTAAAACAAAAAATTCCAGCGTTCAAACACACAGGAATATTATTGTTAACAGTTTTACTCCTGTCCAGACTAAACTGCAGGAGGGACTGAAAACAGCTGACCCCGTCAGCTGTTGGAGGTGTGCTCGTTGTGTTGTGTTCGGTCACCAATTCTGGTGCTGATCCTAGCTCTTACCAGAAGATGTTATCATTTCCACAGGGGGCGTCACTGTACTTCTGTACTCCATCCCAACAGCGTCTCCCTGCTCCACTCTGTGACAGCTACACACTGAGTCTGTTTCTGACAGAGAAGATTGGCCTGGACAGGAAGTCAAACAAAATTAGACCATTAGGTGGATTTCAAAATAAAACACCATGTTTGCACTCTCAACCATATTCACATCCTGTGATAAAATAAGGGTCCATGTTGACCTTAACAGGAGTTGTAGCTGTCTCCGATTTTTGATTTTAAACATATTCGACCCGGAAAAAGCCTATATAGGTTGTATAATGTACAGAAATTTGTTGCTAGCATTTTGTTCTGTGTACA
Source organism: Halichoeres trimaculatus (assembly GCF_033239565.1). Classification (NCBI taxonomy): domain Eukaryota; kingdom Metazoa; phylum Chordata; class Actinopteri; order Labriformes; family Labridae; genus Halichoeres; species Halichoeres trimaculatus. The sequence goes on along the minus strand of NW_027437181.1, from coordinate 6,516,421 downwards.
ATATGACTTGTGTAGACTTGGAAGTTCAGCTGTTTGGGCTGACTGGACCACAGACAAAAGTAAAGATTACTTAAAGGACACAATGTCTAACAAAATATCCTTATTATTATCATTATTATTATTATTATTATTATTATTATTATTATTATTATTATTATTATTATTATTATTACTGATATTGGTATTATCATCTTTATTACTGTTATTATTAATAGTAATCTATTTATTTGAATGCAAAAGTTCACCTATCTATGCTTATTAAACACATTACACCTTAAAAACTCTTCAGATGCTCTAGTTCTCTGTACCATATGAATAGCAGCATGAGGTGAGATTTTTCTGAAGTGTGCTATATGTGTATTACTAGTCTAGCACACATAAAGTAAAGTGGAAGAATAGTAAAGTATAAGTGCAGTGATAAACTAGAAAGCTGGTAGCTTTCCTGAGCACATTGTAAATACAGGTGTAATCATACTAAAGTGTTTTTGCCCCACTGGAGCTGTGTGATAACAGACTGGAGCTGGGTGATGATGGAGACTCAGTGAAATAGCGATCTGAAGCTGACTGTTCACAGTAAGGGAGCAAAACTCTGCCCCCTATAGTAACAGCGAAGACCTACAATTAAAAATAGATCTTTGGAGCTCGTTTTGGCCTTTGTGTTTGTTTGAGAACTCTTCACACATTATAGGAGCTAATTTTAGCGCCCGATCGGGTAGTTTTTCACTCCGGGTTGAAACCTCCAGCATGCAGCGGTTGTAACAGCAGCAGCTCCCCGGCGACAGCTCACTGCGTGGCGGCTTCCGGTGTCCGTCCGTCTGCGGGAGGATGGCGTCCGGCTTCATCCGCATCCCCTCCACCGCCGGTCCTCCGAGTCCTAAATCTACCAAAGGTTGTCGAGCACAGGCTAAGGACAGCAGTGAAAATCATCGATAATCCCACAGAGTAAGTCACCCTGCTTGTTTCTTTATTAATGGGTGGTTTTTGCAGATGCACGGGGCTCGGCGGCAGGAGGCGGACTCTCCCCGCAGCCCCACGGAGGGAGGCCTGCTCTGATCTCTGGTCCATTAAACGGCTCTGTGGCCTTTCATCAAGCGGCATCTCAGCCCCTCTGATGGCGGCTCACGACACACAGGGCCCCGTTCTCTCATTACAGAGTCCAATTTTTAAATCCGTGGGGCGAAACACAGCTTTACCAGCTGTTAAAACATTTCCCACAGCCAAGTATAAATGATAAACGAAGGAAAAATCCATTTTAAAGGAAGTCCAGGTGTTTAGCATCGTTAGCTCTCAATTAGCTCCGCTACCGCTGCTAACAGGCTAGCAGCTACATCCAGGAGCAGAAACACAGTAACTTAAACATTAATTTAACAATTTGAAGGAAATTTTGTTTAACATACATTTACATCAAAAACAGAATAATTCCTATTTTATAAACGTGGCTGTAAACTTAATAAAATACCCCAAAATAAAACACGTAAAACAATCGTACCCGATTTCTGTTTCAGGAAATAGACTAAGCCCTTTTCTCGTTTGTTGAGCTCTGAGGCTGGATGTTATTTTGAGGGCTCCCTGTGCTCTGTGTGTGTCAAAAATTTTGCCAATTTATTATATAATATCTTGAAAACCACCATACTTTAGCAGACATTCTTTCCTAACTAAGCGCACCCGTTTCAGTATTTTATTTAACATTAAACACTGTAAAACTAGCATGATGTTTCAGTAAGTACACGGGCCCTTTTTATTTTGATGGAGCCTTCGCGTTTACTGTCAGTTCTTTGAGTTTAGTATAAGGAGTCTGTCTGTGTTACCGTAAACCGTTCAGATTACAATAAACATAGTTTTTTTATAGTTGCTTTATTTTTTTAACAGAGTTAGTGTTTAAGCTAAGTATGGTGGTGCTTCAGTTCAAACAGCTGATATATGATTCACACTTTCACTCTTTATTTTGACTCTTCGTAGAAATAGAAACCTCTTCCTTTTAGTGTTATAGGAACACTCTAAATGTAAGTTTCCTGCGTTTGTGTTTAAAGCTGCAGCAGCCCATCATCCCCGCTGTCATGTAATCATTCTACATTATATTTATGATGTAGTGCAGTAAGTTTCTCTGTGCTCTTTTTTTCTCCTGGTAGGTTTTCTCACCCCTGTGAAAGGCTGTGTCTATCACGCACTCAACCATTCTCGGTGTGGCATTTCTCAGACCACATCCACCCTCTCAGTTGGCTCTGAGACCCACTTCCTCTGCTGAGCTCTGATCCTTGCACTAGAAGGAGGCAGGATGACGGAGGCGTGGCAGCAGCAGCAGCAACATGCAGTGGCTCCACCTTCTGTTGTGCATACACTCCCTCCTGGGGCCGATAGCACTCTGGGCTGTGCTGTGTACGGAGTGGTCTTGCAGCAGGACACCTCCCTGCAGCAGCCCCAGCATGCACAGCAGCACTCTGTTCAAGCCCAGCAGCCCTCCTTGCAGGTAGGGGGTGAGAGAGGGCACAAGTGTGGAGCCTGCGGTCATGACATTTCTCACTTGGCCAACCCTCATGAACACCAGTGCATGGTGAACCAGGACCGCTCCTTCCAGTGCACGCAGTGTATGAAGATCTTTAGCCAGGCCACTGACTTACTAGAGCACCAGTGTGTGCAGGTGGAGCAGAAGCCGTTTGTGTGTGGAGTGTGCAAGATGGGCTTCTCCCTCCTCACCTCCCTGGCCCAGCATCACAACTCCCATGGCAACGGAAACAACCCGATGAAGTGCTCCATCTGTGAGAAAACTTACCGGCCAGGCTCTGGAAACGTCACCCCCACCTCGTCAGCTGCCAACCCCCAGCAGCCCTCCACCGGAGAGACGTCCAGTGGAGGCGCAGCAATCAGTGCCTCGTCCCCGCCCGCGTTTGAGGCCTCTGCGCCCGACCGGCCGTACAAGTGCTCAGTGTGCCATAAGGCCTTCCGCCACCTGTCTGAGCTGACCCGCCATGAAAGGGTGCACACGGGAGAGAAGCCGTACAAATGTGACACATGTGACAAAAGCTTCAGTCAGTCCTCACATCTGGCTCACCACCAGCGCACGCATAGCTCAGAGCGGCCGTACAAATGTGCCGTGTGTGAAAAGAGCTTCAAACACCGCTCTCACCTGGTACGTCACATGTACGCTCACTCAGGCGAGCACCTGTTCAAGTGCAATTTATGTGAAATGCACTTTAAGGAGTCGTCTGAGCTCCTGCACCATCAGTGCCAGCCTGAAGGGGAGAGGCCTTTCCGCTGTGGCTCCTGTGGAAAGAGCTTTAAGCGGCCGTCAGACCTGCGGCAGCATGAACGCACACACTCAGAGGAACGGCCTTTCCAGTGTGAGGAGTGCCAGATGAGCTTCAAGCAACAGTATGCTCTCGTACGCCACCGCCGCACCCACAAAAACCCGGCTGATCGACCTTTCAAGTGTAATCTCTGCGACAAGGGCTTCCTCCAGCCGTCCCACTTGCTCTATCACCAGCAGGTTCACGGGATGGAGAGTCTGTTCAAGTGTGCGTCCTGCCAGAAGTCTTTCAGCCAATCAGGGGAACTGCTGCGACACAAATGCGGCGGTGAGGTGGAGAAGCCGTACAAGTGTGATGTGTGTGGCAAAGGTTACAAAAAGAACTCCACCCTGCAGCGCCACCAGAACTCTCACTGCACAGAGAAGCCGCTGAAGTGCTCTCTCTGTGACAAGCGCTTTGTGTCGTCCTCTGAGTTCGTCCAGCACCGCTGCGACCCGACGCGAGAGAAGCCGCTGAAATGTCCCGACTGTGAAAAGCGCTTCAGGTACTCGTCTGAGCTGCAGCGCCATCGACGGGTTCACACAGGGGAGAAGCCTTTCAAATGCGCCAACTGTGACAAGAGCTTCAAGCAGCGCGAGCACCTGGCCAAGCACCAGAGCGTGCACTCCAGAGAGACCCAGTTTAAGTGCGTGTGGTGCGGGGAGCGCTTTGTTGACCTCACGGCTCTGCAGGAGCACACAGTGCAGCACACAGCAGAGGGAGAAAGTTTCCCTGAAACTCCCTGCATCCCATGAACTTTGACATTCACATCCAGTGTGTGCCAGCACCCCTCCTCATATGTAGAATACAACATGCACATGAGTTCTGTTTCATGATTTTTATGAACTAATAAACTCAGTTCATCCTCATCCTGAGTAAGAGAAGAAACACCTGACAATGACAGGTGACAGGACCCTCCTCTTATTTTGAAATCATTGAGAAAATGTGAGCAGGATGAGTAAAATGTGGAAAGATCTTGGTTAAGTTTTGTCCTGAGAGCGGGACATTTTCTGTGGTTGCATGTGATCGTCTTTTTTTGTGGTTCTGATGTCGAGGAAAGATGACGGAAACTTTCAGAAAGTTGTCAGATGTGTGTGTCGGCTCCTCTGATCCATGTGCCTTTTTTTACTGATGGCTCATGTTGTGTTTTAGTTTGACTTCCTGTCTGGTTTGAAACCTCCACCCGCACACTGCGGCTGGTCTGTGCAGCAGTATCTTTCACATACTAGGTCTTAGGTAGTCTCATCTGTTTGTGCATGAATATTTATCACACTTTAATATCACTGTTGTAATATAGCCTTTGCTTTATTTAGGAAAACATCCTAAGAAGAAGAAGAAGAAGAAAAGAAAAAGTGGATTTGTGAAAATGTATAGCCTGTGTCCTATAAAGTCTGTGTTGTTGCATCTTTGTATTAAACAGATGACATCTAGGTAACTAACCTGTACCTACCATGTCATACAGACACTTGACATGTGCAATAGAACATGCACAATGTAATATTTATGACTACTGATTCATGGCATAGTCTACTCTGTTATATTAGAGATTGTGTGTATACGCTGATGTAAAACTGTATAGTGCTTATGTTACCTGCTTTTCTATTCACCTGGAGCGAGCCTGCCAGAAGCTGCGGGCCCTTTTAGTTTCACCTCCACACACAGTATCACACGTTTAACCAGAAGCGTTTTACTGCTTATCGCCACAAACTAGCTGCATTAGTTACTGAGATCTAGATCTAACAAAGTATCTTATTTTGTGTTTTATTTTGAAGAGTTGGCCTCCTCCTGCTCCACACAGATAATCCAGGTAGCCTCAAAGTCCCGTGTTGGTTTATGCCGAGCATAAAGTCAGATATTTGTGTACTTTAGTTGACTGTGTGGGTTTCTATATTCCGTACAATCTGCAGTATATTTAAAGGGTTTTGGAGTTTAAATCCTGGTCACAGGGAGGGGGGAGGGGGGCAGCGTGGTTGTGCCATGGTTTTGTTCTGTTGGAGGAGAGTGGGTCTATTGAAACGGTGGATTTACACATTATGGATATCAATAAAGGTTCCTGTTCATACTGTATACAGACAATTAAATAAACCACCCTTATGAAATAAACTGTGCCTCTTTTCATGTAACTAAGAGCGGCTGCTCAGCAGAGCGTCTATCCATCATTTCTGTAGGTAAAACATCCCGTAGTAATAATTATTTTTTAAAATCAGACAAATAAATTAAAAATACTTACAGCTTTTATCACTTTCAGACTTAAATGAAATGTAATTCAAAAAACAAAAAAAAAGAATTATAATCTTTAGACTAACATCCACATAAAGCAATTTAATAGTTTAATAAGTTAAAGCATTAAAATGAGAGGATAAATAGTTAAAATAATGCATAAAAAGCATAGGTTGGAGGTTAAAAATGGGGAGAAAAGTATCAAAAATTGTGAAACCGGGCAGGTAAATAATAAAAATGAAAATAAAACAACAAATTATAAAGAATTTTTTTTAAAAAAATGATAAAAAATAATTTATTATTATTATTATTATAACTTAAAATATTTTCAAGATCCAAAAGTGCAAGACAACTTCTCTCATTGTTTTTTTTTTTTTTTTTTACTAGGCTTAAAGATGTGACTAGCCGTTAGGATTTGTAACCGTTGAGTGGCGGTGCTTTATCCAAACGGAACCAAACTAGCGCAAAATCGCCAACGCAGAAGAAGAAGAGTTCCGGTTGATGTTTACCGCAAAACGGAAGAGACCACCCTGCTCTGCTAACGACCCGCTGCTACTGTCCCTCCTCCTCTCCTCCAAGTGGTCCTTTAAACAGTAATATTACGAATATTGTTAGTCACTTTAAAACTGGAGCTGCTGTATCGCTTTACAGAGAGCGGCGTGTAAATAATGAGCTGCTAACGTGGAGCTAACGAGGAGCTAACGGGGAGCTAATGAGAAGCTTACAGGGAGCTAACCAGGAGCTAACGGGTTAGCGTCGGGCGGACTCGGCTGAGCTCGGAGCTTCTACGACGAGGTTAGCCGGCTAACTAGCTTACGTATTGATTTTACATGTTGTAAATGTCGGCAGAAATAACCAGTGTGCTTTCTGTAGATGTAACTGACAAACGATCGTTTGTTCCTGCTTTTATTAACCTGTTTTCCTATCGTAAGCTGTGACTGTGGCAGTTGATATCTGCTGAGTTAGCTGTGTCACCGCAGCTGGCTAGTCGAAGCCGTTACTCTGGACGTTGCTAGTAACGGTTGAAATGACCGAATGATTCTGTATTGCAAGAGTTTGTGATGCTGAAATATGCGAAAACAGGCTGCGAAACGGTTGTAACTGAAAGGGCCCCGGAGAACAGGGGCGCGTCAAGGGTTGGCATGGGCCCCACTGAAATATGATTGGCCACCTCATGTGCCAATCAAAAATCCTTTAGATATTGGCACAATTTGTGATTAGATGCGGGACTTAATAAGCACTATTTTAACTTAGCTGAAAGACTAGACATAAAGTCACAATGTCCCAAGAATAAAAATGGACCCGACTCTCCTAACATTTCAAAAAGCATAATGTTAGCTAATTGAGTTTTCGCTCAAAACATTACAATTTTATTCTTTTCCAATCCCGGCTGTGGTCTTGTGACATGTCTGTAACTCTATACAATCACAGTTTTGATTTTTGTAACATTTTATTTAATTTTATCTTGTTAAGACACGACTATGATCTCGCTACATCTTTAGTTGCATAACATCCCTGTATTCTCTTGTGAGTATAATTGTTTTCACAATACATTACGACTTTGAACTTGTAATATGACTTTTTTTTCTCATCACTATGACTGTAATCTCTTTACATTGCAAATTATCTATCGGTCTTTGTCAGGTGACGTCACATTCGCAAACTCTGCAGTGCATCTTAATGCACTGATCAATATTGTTAAAAAAAAAAAAAAAAACCTTTCCCTGGCATTTATCGTCAGCTTATCTCGATAAAGTTTTCGCTCGTTTGGCTTTTGTTTTTTTAGTTTTAAAATTGTATAAAATCGTAGAGCTCCTCACTGCCTCTCCTTTTACCTCTAATGTTAACCTCTATTGTTTACATCCGTTTACCCACCAAAATGGCGAGAGGGGCTTGTAGATGACGTCACTGACAAAGACGATTAATATAATGACTTTCATTCTGTAACATTAGGACTTTGCAGTGTTAGCACAACAACTTTCCTCTTAAAATATTACAGTTTTATTTTTTTCCACATAAGGGATCTAGTCATGTAACATTTAATTTCTTAACAATAGCAGTATATTTTAGGGCTGCACGATTATCGCAATCGCAATGTCAGCACATGCAATTACGTAATCGCAAAAGAGGATATCGCAATCGCAATGTCAGCACATGCAATTCAGATTTTTCTCCATAATAACCAAGCAAGTCTGTAGACTCATCATGACACAACTTTTTTTATTCAATCGCAAGCACAATCGCAATCGCAATATTGTCCACCTAATCGCAAATCGCACCTTTTCCCTAAATCGTGCAGCACTAGTATATTTAAATGTAGCAACAGAGCTTTACTCTCGTCAGTCTGTCAGAATCTTCACAACATGATCACTGTTTTCCTGATACAATACAACTGTATATTTTATTGCATCGTAATCTTGAATCGTTACATTTTTGTAATCTTGTTATCATAGTTGTTTTCTACTCTGGCACTAATTCCTTGTTGAATAACGTGCCAACTTGGCCTTTCTTTTCAAACTTCTCTCCACACCCTCTCTTCATCTGACAGGTGAATATTAGAGGATAAAGTGGATGTTGGCGGTATCATCAGTTACAGGACACTAAGTGTTGTCATGTTGTTGTGATGGTTTGAAACAGTGGGTCTTTGGGCCGTGAACTGTAATTGTATTTTTGGTGAGAACTACAGAGACCATCATCCTTTGCGTGCTGCTTACTGACTCAGATGTAGCACAGCTAAGATGTCAGACACCAGCTTTAATGGTGAGGAACAGCTTGATTTGAAACTGCGGATTCTCCTGCAGCTCTTAGATCTGGCAGAGGAAACATGGAATAACGAGCTAAACACCTTCTGTCATGTGAACGCGCTGAGCGACAGAAGCAGAAAGCCTCGGTGAGGTAAGAGAGATGGCTCAGAAAATCAGGTACAGGGCTAACCGATTGTCATCTGTCCACAGCCTGTTTCTTCTGATTTGGATAGAAGGAAGAGGAAGCATTGATGTTATCTGTTGATGATGGTTTTTTAAAACTGCGGTTGCCATCTAGTGAAGTTTTGACAGCAGAGATTACGGTCAAATGTTGACTGGAGTTAACAGATCACAGATTTCAGATTGTTATCAACATCATCATCATCATCATTTATTTTTCAAATCCTTAGAAAACACACTGCAACAACAGAGGAGATACAAATAAAATTAGACAGAAAAAAATAATGAGTGAAAAAAAAGTGGTGGAAGTGAGAAGAAATGAGTTGTAAATACAGGAAACAGTAGGCCTGTCACGATGACAAATTTTGCTAGCGATAATTTTCCAAAATATTATTGCCGATAAACAATATTATTGTCATTATTATTTTGATTTTTTTCCATTTTTTCATTGATGTAATTATGATAAATGGGATAATAAAGTGAGTATACCATATCAAAAGCAATAAACTTTAATTTCTTAAGAGTATTTAACTGTAATTAAAAGGTCAGGATCTTTTAAATGAAATAAATTAAACAAAAAATATAATAAATTTAACAAACAAGAAAGAGAAAAAAATACAATGAAAATGAAATGGACTCTCTTTTAAAAAAACATGTCAATGAAAATAATTAATACTATTCAAAAACAATAAAACATAGACCCTGTCTCTAAAGAAAAAACAAAACTCCAAAAAAAACCCCAGCAACAACAAAAACTATAGCCTAAATAAAAGGGAGTTCATACAGTTCCTGAATTGTTTGCAACATGTACTTTTTCCTTTTTCAATCCGCACTGTCTGTCAAACATTTTTAACATGTCTGGCTTTCAACCGTATTGAAGGGCTGCATTTCTTTGGCAATGTAGCTGTCTTTGAGCGCCCACCATTTGGCGCTTTTATTTCTATTTTCTTTGCAGACCAAAAGCCTCAGTAAGAGCGGATTGTCAAAGAACAAGGCTCCACTGCACCTCCCTCTTCTTCTTCGTTGCAACTATTTTCAAACAAATGCGACATATCAGCTTGTTAGTGTTCATAAGCTCACACTTTGTTCATTCTGGTAAAAAACAAAATATTCCCACACTGGGACTGTAGCAGGCAGCTTAAGAACCGTATCTTTCGTGCCATCACTCATATTAGCGTGTGTTTCCTCCTTACCCCTCAGGATGCTCGCTTCAGCTCTCTCCGTGTGTACGCGTGAGCAGCCCAGTCTTCACCCCAAAGATCGCAGTTTTGACAGATGCTCACTCCGCCATAAATCCGCTAAATCCGCTAAATCCGCTATAGAATCTGTGCACCCTGATGTTAGGAAAGATAGACGTAGTGAGCCATTTTCTCATTCAGCCTCTTTGGACGAAAGAGAGGAGGAAAACAAACATGCATGCACTTGTCAGTTTATCGAGGCTGGCAAACTTGCCGAGGACGTTTTTATTTATCGTTCGGTTAATTGATTTATTGATTATCGTGACAGGCCTGGTGATACAGGGACCTGTCCTGTAGTCAAATGGAAAGGAGCATATCAATCTAAGTGTTTAGGCTTCTGCGCTCGTAAAAGGCTACGTAGACCTTCAGCATAGGCTACAGCGTTGATGCGATGCAAAAATATGCAGGCTTCATTTGTCACGAGAGACTAGAAGAAGGGACTGTGGTTATCGCATATCCAGCAGGCACAAGTGAAGTAACTTAAAAGTTAGTAGGCTTCCTACCGAGATATATGTTCAATATATTTAACATAGCTTTCTGTAGGGAGAAAAATGGGTGAATTGATGGATGATGAATTAGTTTACTCTGAGTAGACGCCACAGAAACTTGAAGCAGATCTTAACTCTGGTTGAATTATGGGAAATGTAGGCTGTCTGTTCTAGATCCAGGACAAACAGATTCAAGGTCAGTTTCTGCCTCTCTTGAGGCGCCCTGCAGGGCATTCATGTTGATCTCTGTGAGGTTTGACAGGTGTAGTGGTTTTTCAGGTTGGCCTGGTCCGATGTCGATCCTGTCGGGGAAAGCAGGCTTTTTGTAAAAACAGGACAATGGTTTCGTTCATCTGCAGCAGTTTTTTAATCCTCCTGTAGAGTTTCCAGGTGACACTGGACCTGATCAAATAGCTCTAAAGTCACTGAGTTTGGATTTTGAAGCCTATTTCAGTTATTACGGCTAAAAAAAGGCATCAACAGTAGATCAGGTTGAAGAGGTTGGTGTGTATAATTCTGTTAATGGTTGATAAAAAAAAGTTTATGAAGACATACTAAAGTTACAACTCTCACCTTGTTGTTTTCTTTCAGATCTTTTAAAGTTAGAGACTGAACACGTTTCTGATAACTCACTGAAGTAAGCTTAGTGAATCTTGTCTCCTGTGGTTTTACAGCTGGCGGCTCTTCATCCCTTCCTGTCCGTTAACTTCCTGCTCCGGGGCTTCACGCGCTCGGTCATTGTCGCTCTGTCCGTCTGCTCAGCAGCAGCAGCGTCGGACCGGCCTGACGCCTGTTATCAGCGGGCAGCACCAGGAGCCAGAGCTCATGGTAAGAACAGCAGAAGCATCTTAAAGCTACAGGTCCAGGAGAACAGCTGTGCTGCCTTTAAGTACCAAGCCCAGAAGTGTTTAGAGGGAGGAGCTGGTCCTCGACACGGGGCTGCAAAGCTAGCGATGCCCGGATCCACGCCGGCCAGCAGCAAGGCTCGGGTGTACACCGACGTCAACACACAGAAGAACAGAGAGTACTGGGACTATGACGCACATGTGCCAAACTGGAGGTACGCTTACACACCACACGCCAAATGCTACATGCCACACCCCACAGCTTGGTTCAGGGTCAGGGTTCACACTGAGGCATCCTTTGAGTTCACGTCGATTCTGGTGGAAAAACATGTAGACAACCACACCACATAAATACTGCAAGTGTTTTAAGCATAGAATCACAGCCTAAGCCTTCCTTCTACTCCCCAAACAAACCCAATCCTCACCTGTCACCCCTGGTCCTGCCCTCACCTGTCACACCTGGTCTGGCCCTCACCTGTCACACCTGGTCCAGCCTCTGACAGTAGGGAGCACAGAGAACAACCCTGTCACTCATAGCATCTGCTGCTTTTTTGGACATAGGACTGAATGTTCAGTGCGTCCAGCTGTTAGCTCAGGGGGTGGGGCTGTCTGCAACACACCATGTGTTCTGCAGGCGTGGTCACCGGGTCCCCTCTGTTCAGGGTCCATATATGTGGCTACAGCATTAACCTGCTCTGAAACAACTGAATCTGAAACCTCTACCTGCAGCATCTCACAGACATGATCTCTGACCACTTACTGCTGTGCTGGTGTTTGCTGTCAGGACTCAAGATTCAGCTTCTTATGATCTGAAGTTTTCACACTGTACACGGTTTGAACCAGGCTTTTAGTCTCCTGTGTGTCAGCATGTGTTCAAACACAGATGTGTGTGATTGTCAGATTCAGAGCAGCAGATTGGTTTTCATTTTTTCCATCCCCGTTTGCAGAGCTCTCTGCCTCCCGTTGGTATCGATCATTATTCTGTTTTGGTTTTAAATCTGATGGAGGACATTTGTGTGGGGGCAGTGTTCACCATGCTGCTATTGGCTGCTGCAAACGCCAATCAATACCTGCCTGCCCAGTGTCCACTTCTACAGGAAACTACTGCTTTAATGAAAGCCTGACACAGAGAGCAGAAAGCTGCATTTCTGTAACAAAAACTACAATTAAATAAATATATTGTAATCCTTTTACTCGGCTTTCATGGCCTGTTCACTAAAAGGAACAATCTAGGGGAATTAAATAAAGTGTTATAAAATAAGAGGGTGCATTAGACATACATGGGGTCAGCCGAATAGAATTAAATGCAGTAGAATGGAATGAAAAAAAGGAAATGTAACAAGGTGCTAGATAATTCAACAAAATAGCATAGAAAAGATAACAATGGATTGAGCAAAATAAAACAAAAGTTGTAATAATTGCAGTGGAAATTAGTGGAATGTAGTAGAAAAGAAATATAATTTTGTGGGAAATACTTTTTTAAAATTAAAATAGAAGAGAATGCTTCATAAAAAGATCAGTCAGGCTGGAATAGATAGTGGATAGTACAGCGAAGTGAATCCGAAAAATAACATCTAGAAATGCACCAAAAAATTTGGCCACTGAAAATTTTTGAATGTGTTTTAGGCTGAACAGTTTTCATCACTGAAACAAGACTGATGAAACAGTGCGTTGTGATGACGCTTGCAAAAACCGGGGCCAGCAAGCTCTTGTCTGAATAAGGCCTATCATGTGTGCAGTGTGGATGTAATTCAGTATGTTTGAGAAAGGTCCACAGACAGCAATTTGAAAAGTGCGCAATGCGTGCACAAAAATGATCCAGGCAGGGATGGATGCAGAGACACACAAATACATGAGGGCACACACAGAATAAGCACACTTGGGGCATGGAGAGAGAGTCAGGAAAAATAATGCCACAACCACCATATAAGACATATAGGAAAAAAATCTGTGCCTTTTTTAAAGCGCTCCCAAGCTCAGCTCTATGAAGACTGCATTATTCTTTGAAGCATTATGATTAATAGATGCAATGCTGTGAAGTTAGTACATAGTCATAGCATAAATGCAATGGCACTTATAATATGTATAAAAATTTCTTTTAGTGTTTCAGTTTTCAACCTTGGTTTCCTCATTTTTGGTTTGACCAAGAATTTCCATCTAGGTGCATCACTAACGAAAACTGTCAATTAGAAGAAAAGGAATGTATAGAAATGAAAAGTACAGTAGAAAAAAGGAGAATGGCAAATATCAGAGTAGAACAAAAAGAACATGAATCTAAAATTCATTCGAATGTCAAATGACTCTGTTCTGCTTTAGTTATTCTTTATCAAGCTGATTTATTGATGAGCTCCTGTGGTTTGTGTGAGGAACACTTTGACTGTGTGAGCTTCAGCGATGAAGAAGAAGAGACTGATGCATTTATTGAACAATAGTTAAAGTAATTCTATTAAAATGTTTGTATCAAGTTAAACTTGAATGTTGATTTCTGTTGATTAAACTTGTCTTCATGTTTTTTTTTTTCTGCAGTAATCAGGAAAACTATCAGCTGGTTCGTAAACTGGGCCGAGGGAAGTACAGCGAAGTATTCGAGGCCATAAATGTGACCAACAATGAGAAGGTTGTGGTGAAAATCCTCAAGGTGAGCCTGAAAATATCTTAAGTTCCCCATCCTCTGACCTGGGAGCTGTATCTGACTCTGCTTGGGACCACACACACACACAAACACACCACATGCATGCACACTGCATACCTGACATCACTACAGCCTGTGAGGGTGTGGATGAGGCTTTGTGTCATCCTGTGGCTCCACCAAGGGCGTCAGTTTGTATTTAAAAGTGTGGGGGATAGCTACTGCCAAAAGTGACTTTTGAGGGGTGCTTGGGGGGATGATTTTAATTGATTTTACTTTTGGTATTGCTACCATAAAAAGCCTGGACTTATTTCATGTTTTAAGTAATTGTGATGTACTAAATAAAAACCTCTTGAGCTAGGTCGACATTTTTATATGAATAACAAACCTCAACAATATTGAACTTCATGTTGAAAACTGCATGTCAAATATATTGCCTACATCTTTAACTGAGTATATCCATGACCGATCAAGCCTAACCAGCTATTTCCAGTCAAATCGAACAAAGTTATAACACAAAGCAACTCAAGGGAGAAACAGAAAAATTGCAACACAGCTTACCAGCTCACCAAAATTGACCCCACAATGATCAGTCTAATGACTCAAACTGAAACAAAAATAAGTAAATCAGCAGCGGAAGAACAAGTTATCAAAACATGAAGCCTTCTTGTCTTACCTTTCTCATTTCTAGACTGGAAACATTAATTATTACAATTATCTTCATTAAATTATTCCAGAAAAATTTTGCCATGAGTGGATCATCCGGGTCATGACCTCTTCTTCTTCCGTGGTTTTCATGGAAGGGTTCTATTTCGCTATGTTGCGTTTACCGCCATCCATTCTTTTTTCTTCTTACATATATGAAATCTAGGAAAATACCTGATCCCAAATCAACATGTCATAAAGAAAAGCAACAGACATCAGAGCTTTTTTCACAAAGCAGAAATGCAACGTAGGTGCCATCTCACACCAGTAGCACTATAATTGTACAGCTGCTGTAGCTAACACCATGAATATATCAGTAGGATATACTTTGTGGTTAAGCTAGCAGGAGCAATTTCTTGACTAGCATTACTGTCGTAAACAACTTTAGATAAGAGATAAATGAGCATTATAGCAGTTTGGACTTACAAGCCATTTTATCAAAACGGTGTCCATCTATATAACCACATACTGGCTTTGACTGATGCCAATTAAAACACAAATGCAAGGAGCAGGGAGACAATCTGGCAGTCCACAGAATCACCACTAGATGGCCTCATATATCTTAAAGGCATATTCAGACCTGGACTGTTTGGTCCACTTTAAACAGACCAGGGTTCGTTTCCCACACTGGTGCGGACTTTTCATGCAGGTGTGAATAGACACAAACGAACCCTTGTGCGGACCAAACAACCGGACCGAGACCCACTTTTTGAGGTGGTCTCGGTCCACTTCCAAACGAACTCTGGTACAGTTCGTGGTTCTCCGGTGCAGGTCTGAATACAAGCCAAGGTCTATCCAAACTAACTACAGGATACATGCGCCTTTTGGGCCTATAAAGCCACCGTAACCTAACCGTCTTTGGTTCATACCTGATCCTCCGTCTTCTGTTTAGCCACGCTGTTGCTAGCATGTTGTGGGTCAGGACACGCAGAGCATAGCGTCTCCTTGCTGCGATCATTCGTCTTCGCTGTTCCAAAATTTGAAATGGTGTTGTTAAGCCTTCTTTGAAGGAGCTGCTCTTGAAACTGAAAATGATTTTGCAGCTCTAATACGAGCACAAACACATGTTTACCGCCATTTCCAGGTCTGTACTCTGAGTGCTGCCTTTGTCAGTGCTGTCCAATGAGAGCACGGACCGTTACACACGTGGATGTGTTTACAGAATATAGTCCACTTGCAAAAAGTACAATCTGAATACGAACCGCACCAAACGAAAAAAATAAAGTCTGCTTTTGGTCCGGACCAAACAACTGGACCAAAGGACTTTCCTGGTCTGAATACAGCCTTGGACTCAACACGCTCATATACCAAATCTACACGTATTTACATTTATTTACCATGGTTATTAGGCTGTGGCCACTTTAAAAAGTATATCAAACAATAGGCTAATTGTACCATCATCAACAGAAGTACAAACATTATAGAACATCTGGGGTGCGTTATACAAATAACCATCAATCTCAGGTGTGTTTTTCCATTGTTTTATTTGTCTAGGAGCAGAATTCAGCAGAAACAAACAAAGAGCTACCAGATCAGGTGACTGAGAATGAAGAGGTGAGGTCTGCACAAACAAAGAAGAAAGAGTCAGTGAGGTTATCTCGTAGGTTACTAGCTACAATGAAAGTGTAATATGTACTTATCTGATCACAAAGTGATGTATTTAATTATTTTTTTTAAAAATTATTATGCAGTCTTTGGTTAAAATACATTACCCTTTATACTATTGCCTATTGATCTCATTTCTGAACTCAGCTTGGACAAACCAAGTTGTCCAGATATCTGACAAAAGATGGCTTTACTGTACTGAGAAAAGAATAGAATAGAATAGAAAATACTTTATCTATCCTCGAGGGGAAATTCAGGAGTCACAGCAGCAATCAAGAAAACAAAAGTAAGAAAGTGTATAGAAAGTGCAAAAAGGTCCACAAAAAATAGATGACGACAGCCCGTCCACCACTCTCCTGCCCAGCCAGTCCCCACCTCCACAGGGTCCAGGACTGAGCCTCCCCAGCAGTCTGTTCAGTTTCTGTCTCCTGGATCCTGTCTGCCCACAGCGGGCGAAGCTCCTCCAATGTGGCGCCAGCATCCGATGTCAGCTCCGTCAGCCACGTCTGTGAACAGTACGATGCCACTCTGCCCTCCGGCAGCCCCTCTGCCGCTGGGCTAGCATGGCTAGCTCATCCATCCCACCAGAGATAGATCCCACTTTCCCAACAACGATAGATGGAAGGACAGGTCCACGTCGTCACCTCCCAGCTCACACCTGAGAACCAGCACGTCGTCTTCACCTCCTTCTCCTCACCTTGAGGGAAATCATCAAGCCCTACACTAGTTAGCATTGACATGCTACAGGCTGCTAACAGCTTATTTCACATGTAAACAATGCAGCCATGGTTACATGTAGGTTCTCCAGACAAACACAGGAGAAAAGTAGTAAAAAATATCGCTGAAGCCACAAAAAGTTTGGTGTCCATGACCAACAATGAACCATACAAAGTGATGATCCACTCCAAATACAAATATGACGAAAAAGAGACGAAAAAAATTACAAGAAACGAACAAAGACGAGAGAGCTGCTGCAACAGGCAGCTACTTGGGCAGCGCCTAGCAACAAGAATGTGAGGCTATTGTGTCGTAAAACGGCGCTACCTCCGCTGCAGAGCCACAGCTGGCTACGAGGCGCTCGCCGCTTAGTGTATCAGTCCACGCGCAGCGTGCCAGATATCAACAAACGCAGGTAGTCTGCCAGGACAAAGAGACACGATGAGAACTAGAGCCTTATTTAGCTGTGTTTTTGTGTGAAAGTAACGCGCTGAAAATTCTCTAAATAACGGGTGAATGCAGAGCGATATCAGATTTTTTCAGTGGGAGTCCGTTTATTTGTGTTAATTTGTGTTCAAGTAAAATATGGCCTCGTCTGAGTGCAGAGGAAACCGGCAGAGGAGCAGGGAGGGGGTGTTTGGTGCGTGCGCCCTGGGCTTCTGCTGCACAAAATCACTGCTGTAGGGGTAATTTCTGCCCTGAACCTTGTGATAGGACCCAACTTGTTCCATCCCCGAGTATCACTTTAAGGTTAAATTAAAGCACAATAGTTCTGATAAACCCAATGGAATCAATAAATCTTTCATCTTAAACAGAGCTAAAAGTGAATCTCAGCCATGTGGTAATAATTCTGCATCCTTCACTTTATGGTTTTCTTCTTA
This sequence comes from Halichoeres trimaculatus, assembly GCF_033239565.1. Classification (NCBI taxonomy): domain Eukaryota; kingdom Metazoa; phylum Chordata; class Actinopteri; order Labriformes; family Labridae; genus Halichoeres; species Halichoeres trimaculatus. Next base: position 6,498,885 of record NW_027437181.1, on the reverse strand, counting down.
CAGCTTCCCTCGGTGTTTATGTGGAAAGGTGTCTTTCGTGATCTGTCCATGGAACTTCCCTTTTTTAAAATCTGGCTCAGTGAAGTTAATCTCCATGTGTTTGTTTTTATTTTTCTTCTTTCCACAGCCGGTCAAGAAGAAGAAGATCAAGCGAGAAATCAAGATTCTTGAGAACCTGCGTGGAGGAACCAACATCATCCGCCTGGTGGACACGGTCAAAGACCCGGTGGTGAGTTTGTTTCTGGGCATGCTGTGAGATGTTAGTCCAGGGGCAGAGAAAGTGATCACCTGGTGTCTTCTTCTCTTCCAGTCCAGAACTCCAGCACTGGTCTTTGAGTGCATTAATAACACAGATTTTAAGGTAAGGTCTCAGTGTGTCTGAACCCCCCTGATCCCGATCCTGATTTCTGAAAGCAGAGACCAGCTGAGCTCCTTACACACTCTCATACTTTCTGTCCTTATATTGTTTAACAGGAGCTTTACCAGAAGCTGACAGACTATGACATCAGATACTACATGTATGAGCTGCTCAAGGTAAGAATGAAATTATTTCAGGTGAACTGTGCCAAACCTGCTTAGAGTCACTGGACTAATCTGTAGGATGGGGAGCTGATTATGAGGCTGGGATTATTACTGAATCAGATTCACGCTGTCTTTATTGTCATCACGTGATTTGCACACAATGAAATTAGGAAAGTTAGAAGTTAATATACAGGGATAATTCAGCACACCTTTATAGACCTTCTCCTGTTGGCAAACAGCTGTCAGACACGCTGCTGCCATCGTCTGGTGGGGGTGTGGTATTACAACCAGGAACTTGAAGTTGTTCTGTTCAGGGGAGATGATGTTCATAATCAGTGCATTTACATACGGCTTCAGAAATCAGACTATGAGTTTAGTCAGCATAAGATTGGACTATTAAGATGCATGCAAAAAGCTTGGTCAGACCAAGTCACAGTGTTTGACTTGTACTGCAGCCAGCCACCAGGGGGAGCAGTTTTTGTTGTGCCTTCATTACAAGCCAAGCAAGACAACGTCCTTTTTTAAATTTATTCATCTGTTTGTTTATTTTTTTTACAGGGATATGTATTGAAAGGGAATATTTTGTGTCTGCTATGTGCACCCTTCCTGTTAGGCTTTACCATAAAACATGAAGGTTTAAATGGGTGCCCTGTCTGTATGAGCTCTTTGTGCAGGTTGGAAATCAAAACAAGAAAACGACCCACTCTTAGGCACCTTAATTTTTGTTGCCTTGGAATCCAAATAAGGTCTCATTGGTGTTTATAAGTATCATGTAATGTGTGTGTGTGTGTGTGTTCAGGCCCTGGATTACTGTCACAGTATGGGCATCATGCACAGGGACGTGAAGCCGCACAACGTGATGATCGACCACCAGCTCAGAAAGGTGAGTATATGAGACAGGTTTTAGGGTCCTGCTCCTCCAGTTTCGATCTCATCCCGTTTCTTTGTTGCTGAATCTCAAACTGTATAATATGAGGCGTTTGAGTTGATATTGTGATTGTGTGTGTGTGTCTCAGCTGCGTCTCATAGATTGGGGTTTGGCAGAGTTTTACCATCCCGCTCAGGAATATAACGTCAGGGTGGCCTCTCGTTATTTCAAAGGCCCCGAGCTGCTAGTGGACTATCAGGTGAGCCTCTTTACCTTCTCGTCATCATGTATGTCACTAATTTAAACTAGTCTGAGTGACCATTTGTCCCTCCTCAGATGTATGACTACAGTTTGGACATGTGGAGTTTAGGCTGCATGTTGGCAAGCATGATCTTCCTGAAGGAACCGTTTTTTCACGGCCAGGACAACTACGACCAGGTAAGACCTGAAGGGTCCCCAGTCCTGATCTGTAACCTCTGATTGGAGCTGTTTCAATCTGATTGTGTGTGTTTGTTCTGGTGCAGCTGGTCCGTATCGCTAAAGTTCTGGGCACAGATGAGCTCTTCGGCTACCTGCACAAATATCACATAGAGCTGGACACTCGCTTCAAAGACCTGCTGGGACAGTGAGTGCTTTTTAAATATATTTGGAGATTGAAGATGATCATTTTTAGCACAGTGGTAATTTTAATGTATTTATGTATTAATGTGACAGTGAGTACCATTTATGGATTTATTATCATATTTGTGTGTATTGATTTATTGGTTGATTTACTAAGGTTATGTTGACTATTCTTGAATCTGTTTTTTGTATTAAACCCTCATGGGTTGCTTTAATATATGACACTAAAGGACAAAATAGTCCTCTTTTAAAAACAGCCTTAAAACATTACAGTAATATTTTTGCATCTTTTTTCCTCAAGTTTTTCAGTCAACTTAAGTCCTAATCAAAAATACATACAGCACTTCAAAATTAGTTGAATAACTTGTGCTTGTTTATGCCTGATCTCAAAAAACAGCCCTTCAGCATTTAATAAATGAAAAGCAACTCATTTTATTTATTTATTTTATTTTTTCATAAAAACAGTGGCATCATGTAACTAAAGGTGCAACTAAAACAGTTGAAATAGTAAGATTTCTTAAATATTTGGTACATTTAATTAGGACTGAGGTTGACTGAAATAATTAACCAAAAAAAGTAGAAAGAAAATTAATCTGTTTTTTCTTAATAGAAGTTTTTGGTAGAGGACATTTTTTGTCCTTTAATGTCCTCAAAGGGTCGTAAATTTGCCTTCAGTGCATTGATGACCTTAGAAAAAAAATGGTAAAAAAAGAAAAAAGATAATAAAAATAATAAAAATGGGTAAATAAATGAATAGAAAAAAATTGGTAGAAAAATAAAAATAAATAAATAATAAAAGATAAATAAAAAAAAACATTTTATGTGGAGTAACACATTCAAAATTAAATCCAAATATTGGGCAAAATAGAATTGCTAGAGGAAAAACTGTCCCTGATCACCCCGGAGGTTCATGTAGGTTTTAGTGAGTAGTTAGTACACATCTGTGTTTTGTGTTTTTTTGTTAGTTTGGTATTTTGTCTTTATTTTTGTATATATAGTGGGCATTTTTGAAGTCTGCAGTATTCGACCAATTTATCAATCCATCAATGATTTATTTATTTTTGAGACAAAGAACAGTTTACCTGTTGGGTTTTATAACTGGTGTCACTGGGGAGCCGTTTGATTCAGCGAGATGAAACATAACTGTACCCGCCCACCGTTGACTTCATCTCAGTTACCTGTGTTTTGTAGCGAAGGTGTCTTTACCTGTGTGGCATGTGTGTTTCAGACAAACCCGTAAGCGCTGGGAGCAGTTCATCCAGTCCGAGAACCAACACCTGGTGAGTCCCGAGGCTCTGGACCTGCTGGACAAACTGCTGCGCTACGACCACCAGCAGAGGCTGACGGCTGCTGAGGCCATGCAGCACCCCTACTTCTGTGAGTCACACACACCTGGACACACCTGTCTGAGCTGTTTTTGCTGGCGTCCTGATTGTGTGTGCTCAAACAGAGTGTGTGTTTGTCCCTCAGATCCTGTGGTGAAGGAACATGCAAATGCCAACACAGACGGCACAAAGGCCATAAGCAGCTCCAACGCGACATGATGCCCAGAGAGCAGGTAACACACACACACACATACACACACAGCCACAATGACCTCACACTACACACCTCTAGTGGGGCTCTGATGTCACTTCCTGTCTGTTTTGTCCTCAGGAAGAACTTTTGTTACCTCAGCTTGTGACCTTTTTGTGGCAGACCTCTGCCTCCACATCGACAGCCATACAGGAGCAAGATGTCAGTTTTACACAAACACACAGATTCAACTTCTCCCCGCAGAGCCCGGCCCGGGGATCTGTTCTGCTGGGTCCGGGTCAGATATAACGCATCTGGACTCAGGTCTGACCCCCTTCTCCTTCCCCTCCCTTCTCTCTCCCTCTCCTCCCTTCCTCCTGTTTTTAAAGCGTGAGCAGAGTGACTGTGGGTGTATCAGCGTCATGCCGGTGTTGTGCTGTAAAGACGTTTGTCGGTCATTACGATGCCGTGCTGACCTGAGATCCAGTTCCAGGTTTTAGCACGGAGCGGTTCGGAGGCTCCCCTCTGCTCCAGATAGAACAAAAGCTATATTAAGAGAATAAACCATTTTTATTTAAAGGATTAACCTGTGTCCCCTTTTATTGACTCTTATTTTTTGCTTTACATGTACACCGCTTTGCTGCCAAGAACAAATCCAACGTACCCAAACGTTTTGCTCTGTGAAACTTATTCTTGAGCAAACAGAGATGTCAGTGAAGTTGTAAATTAATTTATTAGCAACAAAACAAACACAAACAAACAACAAACAACTGTCACTCCCTGTGATTTCAACATTTTTGACCCTGGATAGTTGCAACCTCAGCAAAAGTCATTATAGTTGTTACAAAGAGTTAAAAACAAGGTAACTGGACTGTTAAGGGTTTGGGAGATTAATCTTGTAATCTATTACTTTTTTTGTCTAAATATGAGATTATCCTCGTCAATTTACTTCTTTTTTTTCTGTAATGCGGCCCAAATCCGCTGTCATAATAAATTGTTTAGTTAATCGAGAAAATCTGAAACTAAAAAAATTAAAAGCTGTTATCTTAAACTGTGGTGAAACCTTGATTTTACATAAATGATTTAGGGATGAAATGTAGATTATAGAAAAGAAGGATTACTGCAGGACCTCTTTTTATACTATAACGTGCTAAAAGCATCGAACTACCAAATTGTACTGCAATCATCAGAGTAGCTTCTTCACAATAAGTTCAAATGGGGTGTCAAATGATGAGGAAAGATAAACGTAATTCTTTAGAAAAGGTTTCAAAGTCATTAGAAGCTCAAATTCCACCATCCTGAAAGGAATAAAGCTGTAAGATTCATAAAACTCACAGTTTGATTTGTTTTTATCTGCAAATACATTAAAGCAGTGAACAGGCTCCAGATGATCCTCAGCGTGTGGTGTGTTAGTCAGTAAACAGACAGAGTCTCAGTCAATGTGTCAACTTTTTAATAAATAACCTGGAAATCAGTTTTTTCCAGAACGTAAAGCACTTGTGCGACATTCGTGCGTTACAAACAGGAGCATTCGCTGAGGCCAGAGGTCGGTGTCGGTTAAAAACAGCTGACAGAATCTGTTTCTATCCTTTTCAAATCCAGGTTTTAGATACTGACGGAGGATTTGGGTTGCTTTACGGATCGATCAGGTTAAAAAGTGAGACAGCTTCATGTCTACACCTGGTCTGAGTTTTGCTCGTGGCCCGGCTGAATGTCCTGACTGACATCTGGAGTCCGAAGTGTCAAACACGTTAAAAAGCAGCGTACAAACACACGGCTAGCTACAGCAGGATGAGCTCGACACCCATCGAAGGCACGCCCACAACACCTGGACTCCTCCTCAAAGGTAAACGAGGAGCTACGATGATTGGCTGCTTCTAAAAAAAAGTTCAAAGGTCAATTCAGAATGCCTCTTTGGCCCGTGAACTACTAGTTAAAGGAACAGTTACACACTTCATAAAGACCTAATTAAAAGGTAAATAAGAATCATCTGGATTCAGTGACCCAGAGCTTGATTCAGTTCAGGTTACTTGGCTCTAAGTTCCTCAAGATGTTTCTCTTCAGAGAGAATCCTTAGTCCTAAAGGGACTGCCAGGTGGAGCTAGAGAAGGGTCTTGAGTTGTCTGCGGTTAGCATAGTTGCTGACATAGTTCCAGGGAGATATTGGGATCAGGTGAACCAGTTGTTGTTTCGTGACTCATATTTAGAGGGCTTGAAATGCACCTGTGTAATGGCTTTGTTGAAGATTCTCCTGGATTTCTTGGATATTTATCTGATATGTAAGAGATCACAACACTCTGTGGTTTGTTGCTGCACAGTCACAACTCTTAACAACTCTCAGAAACTAGGCTAACGACTCTGCTAATGACAACCACAGAAGACTGAAGACTCTAGCGACCCTCAGGACTCAACTAAGGAAATGCCTCCATTGACAACTGAAGAGTCCCAATGACCACAGACGACTAAAGACCCATACAACTCTCAGGAACTGGGTCGATGTCACTCTAGCAGCCCAACGATCCTCAGACGCTTATATTTTCTAGCTACGTCCATCAGTCTGTTTCGAACTGAACACGCTGTCAGAGTTCCCAAATTACCGACCCGTACCGTCCTACTTTTCGGTACGCCTCTGTTGGGGTGCCAGACATACCGATCCCACCCCAAAAGGTGGAGCTGGAAACCAGGGGTGGAAGAAAAAATCATTACATGATTTATAGGGTTTTTGTTTGGCAATATTTGGCAAGATTCTTTTTAAAAAAAACTTTTTTTTTTTCAAATTCAAATTCTTCATTTCAGTCTTTGTTTATAAACTGGATTGGAAAAAGAGTTACCACTTTTCTCCAGCAGAGGGTGAAATGTGAATGTTATAGTCTGTAGACATTATCATAATAATTAAACTTTTTCACATGGTCTGGTGTTAAAAAAGCAAACTAAAAAATCGTAAATGTCAAAATTAATCGAAACGGTACCCCAAAAATCGTAATAGAATTGAATCGCGAGAATAGCATATCATCCCAGCCCTACTAGAAACACTGCAGTGTGTTGATTTGTCAAAAGAATCGTAATTTCCAGCGCAACAGCGGTAATAATACATTTGATGGATGTCTTCCATCGACGCTCTTGGTTTCCTGTGTTGCGTTTTTCTTCTTTGTTGGATTTATTAGCAGAGTACACTGTGTCTTGCTGATATGCCGTCATTCTATTACGCAGATGACGCTTCTATCAGCATTTAGCTTAAACGGCGCCTACCAAGAAGGGCACGGTTGGCTGTGGAAACACAAACAGGACCAGAATTGACCAATCTGACCCATGCCAAACTGTTCTGATCCATTCTGGACCACTTGGTGGGAACAGGGCTTTTGAGGATCCAGCAAAGTTCAGTTGACTTCGCCGGACTGGTCTCAGAGTATCTGTATTTGATTCAGTCAGGATTTCCCCTGTCATGTGGCTCCAGCTGTCAGACCATCCTGCTCAGAGCTGCTTTCTGAAAACCCCTGTGAGTGGACAGACTGGACAACAGGGGACAGACCGGATGTGGATCTAGTGGAGGCTAATAAGTGAGTCAATGTTCCTTTAACAGGTCTACAGTCAGTTTGGTTTGAGTGGAGAAAGAGCTTTGGAACCATCACTTCACAGTAGCATGCTGATATGATTTAAAGACCACCGAGGACTCTTTAAACAGCTGATCCTGCAACGGCTGATCTCTGAACGTCTCTAATTACACTGGCATTTGATTTAAAGACTGAAGGTCTCGGCTAAGACCGTGTGTGTCCTCGGTGTCCTTTAAAAGCAAACAATCTAAGGCAAAAACAAGGTGTTCTTAAAAAAAAGGTGTAAAGCTGATAAAACCAGAGACATTCAGTTTGGTCTCTAAAGTAAAAAACCAACACATAAATAAAGCCTGATTCTGAAAAATAACATCTGTACAGGTGAGCAGAGTCTGTACAGGTGAGCAGAGTCTGTACAGGCACTGGATCAGGATTAGGAACGAGTGCGTAGATAATGACAGTTATATGATGGAGTTATAGGACTGAAGTACATCCAGTCTACAAGGGACAAAGGGGGCACTTGATCTGGACTAGCTCTGTGGAGAGGCCTCATTAACATGCATTAGACAGGTGAGACAGAGGGGAACAGGTGTGATAGATGTGAGAGGTAAGACAGGTAGTTTTTCAATGTGATGGGGTGTCAGGTGAGACAAGTGACAGGTAATACAGGTGTTGGTGTGTTCATCCCTTTTTTTCACATTGTTCAAGTTAAAGAAAATTTCTCCAACACGTCCTCGATAATACTGAACGTTTGAAGGATTTAATCTCAGGAGAGTCAGCAACAGGTGTCTCCTCTACCTGGATCCAGGTGGTGCAAGGCGGGTCCAGGAAAGGGGAGGGGCTTAGGGCGATTCAGGGCAGCAGGTGTTGCAGTGTTGAATCGTCAATCTCATTGACAGCGACAATGTGATCCAGGTGCTGCAGGTAACGCTCTTGGTCTCGCATGAAGTGAGGGATTCTGGTCCGTGGGAGGGAAGCAAGGGGCCGCAGCCTCTCCACGTCTTCGAAAGACACCTGGACAGGTAAGACGAAGGTTTGAGATAGACTGGAGATTATTCTGGACCAGAAGGAAACCTTGGACCTCTGAGCTTCTGCTCACCTGTTCACCTGACAGGTCAATAAAGTGAAACACTCTCACACAGAGGGATGAAGCTGAACACCTGCAGCAGACACTCACCTTCCCTAAAGATGTCAGCATTTTGAAGTCGATGTTTCGGCGATGGCGAAGGATTCGGAGGATCCCGTCCAGGTACACCTGATCTTTGCTGAAACATCCTGACACACACACACAACAAACAAGTATTAACACAAAAAAATCTGAATTTTTCACCTTCAAAATCACTGTATGGGGTTTTTTTTGCGCTGTATTTGCTCTGTGGAGTTCTGGTGATGGAGATTTTTGGGCAGTCTTTGTTTGTGCATTTGAAACATCTGTAAAAGCATCACTCTCTCATAAGAGGATGGCTACTGAAGGTGGAGAGAGCCTTTAGCCCGTTTCTAGCAAGCGGTCCAGTATGGATCAGTACAGCTTGTTACAGGTAGGATCTGAAAAGCCTGATCCTGTTTCCACAGCCAACAGTGACCTTCTTGGAAGGTGGTGTGTAAGCTGGATATCAATAGTCGTGTCAGCTACTGCAGTGTTTCTACCTTCAGCTTCTGGGGTCAGATCGGTAACCCTGCACCCCAACAGAAGGATATCAGTGGGACTGTACATTAGTTAATGGAAATGCAACCAAATGCGTAACCAAACAATCTGAGCTGAACCTCTTGGTAGAAATAAGGCTAAAGTTCCCTGACAGGTAAGGCTCAGGGCAAAGGACACATATCTTGTCTCACAGGCTGTTTCTGTGTGTGTGCGTGTGTGGTCACCTGGCTGCGAGGTGTCTGTTTGGCCCCTCTTGGCTCTCAGGCAGTACTCCCAGCGGACGTGGGGGTCATGGACGAAGCGAGCGATGTGTTGGAAGAGCTGGCTGAAGCTCATGCTGGCAGCTTGGAACACCGTGTAGTAGAGCAGCGCCGCTCGCCACAGGTACGGCTGTTTCCGCAGCAACACGCTGTGCAGGCTGGCCAGGCCCTCCTCCGTGGGATTAGCTGGTTTGAGACCAAACTGCTTCCTGCCTTCAGAGGACGCCCACGGCTGCAGACTGTTGTTCACCCCGCGCAGGTAATGAGTACCTGGGGAGAAGCAGACCACTTTAAATGGACTAGAGCTTCACCTGGGCCAGCGTGAGACTCCTCCCTCAACAGGACACCTGAGTTTAAAGGATAAGTTCAGTTTATACAGCTTTAACATTGTTTATAGAATGAAGTAGAACAAAATACTTACCCAGAAGGTTTTCCTGATCCAAGCAGTGCTTCGGGAGATATTTAGATCCAAAATTGTGCAGCGGACGTCCGTATAATGGGATCCATCGGGGCATAGACAGCGCCGCTCCTAAAACTGCATTAATTGTCCAAAAACTCGTGTTTTTCACCAATATTCCATCATGGTCCGCTCCAAGTTAGTCCTCTGCTGACGAAGACTTTGTTTATGTTAGCCCCTTAAAGAAAGGAGGAAGTGTAGTCAGCTCTCCAGAGAGTACTGTGCATGCGTGGAGGGGCAAACGTAAACAAAGTCTTTGTCAGTTCAGAGGTCATTACAGCCACACAGCACTGTCTGGAGTGACACAGACTGCAGCAGAGGACTAACCCGGAGTGGACCATGATGGAATATTGGTGAAAACATGAGTTTTTGGACAATTAATGCAGTTTTAGGAGCGGCGCTGTCTTTGCCCCGATGGATCCCATTATACGGACGTCCGCTGCACGATTTTGGATCTAAATATCTCCCGAAGCTCTGCTTGGATCAGGAAAGCCTTCTGGGTGAGTATTTTGTTCTACTTCATTCTATAAACAATGCAAAAGCTGTATAAACTGAACTTTTCCTTTAAGCTTCAGGATGGACCCCATAAATCGTCACATACTGGTCACACTGTATTCAAATTATCAGGCTGCAAATCAACCTCAGCTGTTCCCACTGACTCTGCCCACTCACAAGATGAAATCAAGCCTGCTGAATCACCTTTACCTGCCTCTGTGGTTAAAACCTCCACTCCTCTCATCTCTCAATCAGACATAATGTACATGCATCTTTGTGAGACACAAAATCGAATTGACGAAGCCTCTGGGTTTAGGTCTTTGCATTGTTTTACAGTTTTCTTCGCATTAGCAGCGCTCACTCTTTTCTTTTTTTGTGTCACCATATTTACTCTATAGGGTTAAAAATCTTTTATTTTTTTCACAGCACTCTGATTCAGAGTGTTGTTATAGCATAGTTTGTCCAGCAGAGGGCCAGCTTTAAGCCTTTATTTTTATAGGACAGTTTGAGAACGAGACAGGAAATGTGAGGATCAGAGAGAGTGAATGTACGCCATCTCTCTGTGTGTGTGTGTGTGTGTGTGTGTGTGTGTGTGTGTGTGTGTGTGTGTGTGTGTGTGTGTGTGTGTGTGTGTACTCACCGATCTCATGCCTCAGCATCCCTTCCAGCCAGTGCTGACGAGCCCCCGACAGGTTAATTGTCAAAGTGGGCCGACAGCTCTCCACCACCATGAGTGCCTGAGACAGCAACTCATCAGAAAGACGCACCACCACCTGAGGAGAGACACCTTCATCTTCATCATCATCATCATCATCATCATCATGTGTGTTTGTGTGTGAGAGAGGGCATGAGACATCCAGCCAGCAGGGGTTAATAAAAACAGCAGAAAAACTGAATGTATGATGTATTTTGTAATCTTTATTATCCCTCTATAACACCTGTAAGCCCCGCCCCCTCCAGGTGTTTCAGAGAAAATTGACCTGTACAGGTAGTAAGGTCAGAGTATAAGAGTGTTAAGGGTGGCACGATCATTCTCCTGAAGATGTACAACCTGTTTGTCGTAGAAGATCAGGTGAGCTAACATTAGCAAGCTAATGCCAGTCTAGCTAACGTCAGGTGAACTAATGCAAAGTACGCGAACCTAAGATAAGCTAACCTCACATGAGCTCCCTGGTAGACATCATGGCTCTAAGACCTGACACCACTTAAATGCTGCTGCTGCTGCTAATGATGATGACAATGATGTGATGTGTGGTCATGTGACCCGTGCCCTCACCTCTCCCACACAGCCTTCTTTCTGCAGGTATTTACGGACCGCTGCCCAGACCTGACTCTTTGGGAGGACGCTACCCCCTGTCACCTCCTCAAAGCTCTTATAGGAGCCAAACTTCCTCAGGACGCACTCCATGATCCCCACCGCCTGCAGGAGAGACAGGAAGTCATCATCACCTTTAACAACTTTATTATCAGCGCTAAATATCATCCGTACCTGTTCCAGGAATAGTCCGGACCCCTCCCTGTACTTATCGAGCACGCTCCGTGGCTCTGGCTGAGCATACTCAAACTGCGGCTCGTACTTGTAGTCGGCCTGAAAGAAGGTCTGCTTCTCCTGCTCCAGGTTCAGGGGTCTGAGCGCCACCAGCACGCAGGGCCGGGTAGAGGCAGGAGTGGTGGAGCTCCCCACCCCCTTTGCTATGTGTGGCAGGGAGGTGGCCGGTCTCATCTGCCCCCGTCCTGCTCGGAGCCCCAAGGGGTAGTTGACAGAGCAGGTGCTCTCACTGCGGCGCATCCAGCCGCCGGCCCCCAGGTTGGGGCTGGTCAGGCTTCGAGCGGGTGGCGAGGGGGCAGAGCCGCTACGCCATGGAGGCTGCACCACCCGCCTGTCTGCCACGTGCTCCCTAGACGCTCTGAGGTGCTGTGGGGTCACCTCCAGACTGAGGGGGCGGCGCAGTGGAGGTCTGGGAGTGACCTTGCCTCGTGATGACACGGATGAGGACGACCTCCTCGTTGCCACCTGGCTGCCATCGGTCTGAACAGGAAGTCCATTATGGGATGATCTCTCCCTCTTGGTGACCTCACTCCTCTTGGGGGGTGGTCTCGGTGTGGCGGGGCTTTCTCTTGCTCGCTCCAGCAGCTCCCTGCTGCTCCCAGTGCCCTCTACCTGATCCATGAAGACCTCACCTGAGTCCAACACCATCACAACGGCCGCCACGCCTCAGGCTCCACCCTCCACCTGCACACACACACAAAACAGAGCAGACAGCTAAGCTTTACCTGGTCACTGTTTAATGAGAGGAAAGACGCTCAGTGGTGCTTTAAAGTAAATCCTGATTAAAAACAAGCATCTCTGAACATCAGAAACCAGGTTTCTGCTTTAACTCACAGCAATACCTGGAACCGAACAGGAGTTTGAGTGAATGAGGAAGGAGGAATCTCTGCCCTGAGACTTTACACTGATTCATTGTGGACTCAGAATAAATCACTTCACCTCTGTTTTCATCTCTCTGCAGCTTCAAACTCTCTCAAACCGTCTCAAACTCACCCAGCAGAGAGTCCCGGGACGTCTGCGGAGGCTTCAGCGGATTTCAGTCTCTTCATCCGCCCTGAGCTGCCCGCAGACCGGGCGGAGAAGCTCCGTGTTCCCGGCTGATGGAGCTGAGGAGCGGATAACGGTTCAGGGTGCAGCGGGGCCTGAGGCGCATGCCCAGGCCGGCCGGGAAGCGGCGGTTGTGTTGGAAGTTATGACGCCAGACGCTGCCCTGCGTCTTTACGTCACACCGGAAGTGAATCTGGGATACGGGAGACGCTTTTATTTTTTTATTTTTTGCACACACACAAACACACACACACACACACACACACACGATACAAAAAAAAGAAAAGAAAGAAAGAAAGAAAGAAAATTAAACTGGAAAAAAAAAATGGCCGAAAAGAAAATAGTAACCACCTTAACAAAACTCAATAGTTTCATATCACTTATCACTTCACCAAAAAAAAAAAAAAAAAAAAAAAAAAAACAGTGATAAAAAGGAAGTGATAAACACTTTTATATCTTATATTTATTCCAGAATTTTAACCATCAAAAATTTAGGCTCATATCATGTCTTTATTGCATTTGTGGCACTATGATGTGGATTGTTTTTGGAACCCCCCCCCCCCCAATTTTATTTTTACTGATTTAGGCAGATCTTTATTTATATACCTACTGTCTATGTCTACTCAGCTCTAAAAGAGTCACATATAAGTTTTACCAGCAGATGGCGCTCAATACCTTATGCATCAGCAGCTGACGCCCAGTAGAAGATGATAGTATGTGATGAAGCAGTGTACAGATCTCAGGCCGAGCGCTCCTGTTAACCTGTATTTTCTGCTTTTGCAGAGAGGGATGGGTACCTGTCACATTTGAATCGATATGTACTTAACGGTAACAATTTTCAGTACTGTTTTGTGTTTATGTGGTAAAAAAAAAAATCAATTTCTTTATAGTAAAGCATACTCTTTTTTTTTTTCAATTTAACACATTTATTCCTCAGTATATAACTCTACAATGCTGCGTTCATGTCCAGCATGGAAAATTACTTACTCTTCCACTTCCTCACATTAATAAGGATGCATTTAGATACCTCAACATGGTTCCTTTTGGTGGATCAAGGGACTAATAGAAAGAGATGATCTCAGACACCCATGGAGTCTCTACTTTGAGCCTACAGAGGGAATTGTGGAGGAATATTCTTTATTTTGTCCCCCTGGTGCACCAGTAGGATCTTTTCATGGTCATAAGAATCCACATTTTCTCTCTTTGGTATTTTAGAAAACTCTGACTTCAGCCCTTCAGTTTCAAACACCTTTTAGCTGCTGTGTATTTAAGACTCCTGGCCCCACAAGACCCCCTTCATCTGATTGGCCAGGCCTAACAGGGGGTGGAGCTACAGGTGAACCTTGGTACCTAAAGTATTAGATCAGATCTTCCAAACTTTAAAAACACAAAAAATAACCATAATGTTTCTGTTTGTTTTGTTACAGAGACAAAAAATTATTCAATCAATGGGGTATTTTTAAGCTTTTTGATTCTGCTCTTCAAACTATAAACAAGAGCTAGTTAGGGGAGTTAGGGGGAAAAAATGAGGCCAGAATTTAAAAGCAATTATTGACAAATGATCAAACATTTTGTAGCAGCAGCCTGTTAGTAACACTCTCAATGTTTGATGATGTGTAATTAAGGATGGTGAAATTCAATATTTGTCAAGCTTACATGTTGTTAACACATGTACACACACACACACACACACACACACACACACACACACACACACACACACACACACACACACACTTGCACACACCCCTGGGACTCTAAAGAAGTCCCTTTATTTACCCATACATTGAAATTAATTAGAAGTCTGTAAAATGAAAGTGGTACTGTCACAGTATTTTGTTTGCATGAAAATAACAATTTAAATCGAATCAAATTCATTGCTTAATCTGGCTTCCTCTGTACTTTTGGTTACAGGCCACCACTGGTTGAGCCAGAGAGGAAAATAAAACTATGACCCTCCAAACACGACACATTTCACTCAGAATACACCTGACAGCAAGCACACCAGGCCTTTGTATGACACGTAAACAAATAAACAAATGCACATGCATGAAAAGTTCATATCTGATGAGAATTCTGAACAACCAGTTTTGGAGAGTTAGGGCTTCCATGGAAATCAAATAACCAAAACTGAAGAAGGATTTTCTTTGTCCGGAACAAAAATAAACTTTTTCAGAGGAAACCAGTCCAACTCGTCCTACCTCTGTCTGCTAACTAGCATGATAAACATATCCCTCCCCTCCAGTGTGCTATACCTGCTGAGCAAACATTAGGTGACAGCTTCATTTTGTATGTTTGTACCCGCTTTCATCTCAATATCATAAATCTGTTTAAACCTTCTGATCAAATCATGCCTCAGGGTCTCAGGATTTAGAAGAACACAACCACCAAACCACTCACTCTTCATCTCAGACTCAGTTTGAGCCACGGTGATTCAGAATGCCAAAACTTATCACGATAGATAACAGTAATCATGTTTTAAAGGGATGTACCGTAAACTTGATCTCCACAAATTGCTTCCTCATTCCTAATACCATACCTCATTAATGTCACCATCTCTCAAACATTTTAATACGTTTACATAACCACTCCAGTCTTGTCATTTTACAGCTTTATTCTGTTTACAGTCATATAAATACAAGATCAGAGTCTCATTACAAAAATAATAAAAGGTCGTGATGTTCAAAGGGAATAGTTGATGGTTGCCTGATAAAGAACATAATGTTACACAATAAAAGTTGTAACAAGAGTGAAGCAATAATGTTAGAGTAATGTAATGTAATGGGGGAAAAGTTGTAATGTTACAGTAATAAAGTCTTCATGTTTCCAAAAAATTTAAGTTTACTGTTGTAACGTTACAAGGAAAAGTCACAGATTTAAGAAAAAGTTGTGATATTAGAAGAAGACAAGCTGTAATGTGGATTTAAGTCTAACTTACAGCTCCTAACATTATGGCTTCAGTCTGTTAACAGTAAGACTTTAATCCACGTGTTATTGGGTTTTTTTTGTTTTTTTTTAACTTAATGTCCCCGTGAAGACGTTCTTAGTGATTTCGGAAAAGTCTTCCTTTTAGATATATGCCTGACCATAATTCACACTTTGAAACAAGATTATCAGCACCAATATGGTTTTTTCAAAAATACTTTTTCTTGGCTTCCTGATCAGGTCAAGCTGGACCGGATTGATTAACGGCACATGGACGTCTGTCTCACAACGCCACACTGGCTGACTAAGTTTGCTAGTAAGAAGAGAGATCTGTGTTTTTCTTTGCTGAAAACAATTTTTGCGATTGGACTCAGGAGCCTAACAGAAAAAGGACAGAGGAGAAGGAAAAAAAGATAAACAGGAGAGTGATAGAGCACGAGCTAAACACTAAACCAGAGGCTAAAGGCAAAAACATGGATTAGAGGAGGAGCTTAAGGCCAGAACACAAGCTAAAGGCTAAAACACAAGCTAAATGCTAAAACAAGGGCTAAAACACAAGGTAAACGCTAAAACCCAAGCTTTTGGAATTTGTGAAATTGTAAATGTGGTGTCAAATAGGTATCTTATTGCCTATTTATCTAAATAAATAGGCAAAAAGATACATTTTTTAAATTTAGTTAATTTGCAAAAAAAAAAAAATCTAAAAAAAAGTGACATTTCAAGTTGCAAAAAATAAAATAAAATTAAATTAATTGAGTAAATTTGACAAAAAAAAAATCAATTTCTGTTTTTTTCGATGTAGGCCTACAGAAATTTCATCCACTTTATAGTCTATATTTTGAAGATAAAGTAGATTTTGTGGCTTCTGAATGACTTTAATCCAGGTCTGCTCAGGCAAAATGGCTCCTACGAAAGTAAAGGTTGCTGATCCCTGGTCCAGACACTGATGCTGAGGAGCTGAGGAGTTGGGGAGCTGGTGGTGAAAGAGTGAAGTCTGAGCGGTCTGACGAATGATGGGGAGACGAGAGCAGAGCGGCTCAGACTGAACTGATGCTGCCTCACCTGGCTCATCCAGCTGCAGTCTCAGTAAAAGGAAAAACTAACAGAGATATTGCCTCAAAAAGCTGTAAACAACATCCATAAAGTTATTTTGCACAGCTGACTGCAGATTATTTCCATGTTCTGTCTTAACGCTGCAGCACTTTGTTTGCTCATCTGACTCTGGATGCAAACGCAGGACTCAGAGTCAGACTTCTTTTTTAGTTTGCATACATTTGAATGAAAACGTAGACAGGCTGAAGTCTTATCTCATCCTTTACACAACGTCACCTTCAGGTGATGACGATGTGATGATCACACTTAGTCTGTTCCTTCAGTTAATGATCAAACAAGGATAAAGAGGAAGAAGCCACACCAGAGCGCCAGAGAGCCAGGTGGAGGTCATCTCACACCTTTTGGGGCTCTGAGGTCAGAGGAACTTTCTCTCTGTCTGTTGTTCCTCACAGATAAGGCGTCAGGTGAGATGGTGTCACAGAGTAAACCCTGATCAATCAGTCTTTATTTGAAAAGTATCGATTCCACTCCACAGTTATCTTTAGAGGACTTATACATGGAGCGGGTCAGACTCAGTGCCCACTCTCCTCTCAGGGGACTTGTTGATCAATCGTTTGAAAACTCGAGGACTTTTCTTGCTCTCTGAATAAACCTGACATGTTTTAAAAACTACAATCCTGTTACCCTCTGAAACTGGAACACATCCAGATCAGGGCTTATTGGTAACCAAGAAGCTCATTCTTCTTCTGTGGATCTGATGATGGTTCATAGACTGTACATGTGTAGACATATTCATGAGTGAATAAATACACCTTTAATTGGATAAAAGTACCTAAAACGATCTCCAACTTAAGGCCCCAGATCTTTTGTTTAAATTCTCCCACAAAACCTAGGAACTTGCATTTAGTGCCTGGGTCCAGAAAATCATTAACAACTAGGCCATGGCTCGTGTCATTGTTTTTCAGCCGGCTGACAGTAACTGTGTCGTCTGCGTACTCTGAGATGGTTCTATCCTCTGATGCTACGGCACATGTTTAATCTCATCAGGTTGACTGGTGATTCTATATTGCCCATAGGTGTGAGCGTAAGCATTAAAGGTTGTCTGTCCAGAGAACAGTCCAGGCAGTACCCAATCTTTTGCCCAAAGACCAGCGGGGATAGGCTTTAAACACCCAAGACTCTAAACAGGATAAGTGTTATAGAAAATGAAGAAACAAGTGTTCACCTTTATATCTACGTAGAGGCTCCCACTGTTAAAGAATAAAGCAACTGTCACTCCTGAATTCAGACTCCCACTTTTTCAAATCTTAATCTGGATCTACTGAAAGTTTCTCTGTTTTTCTGGATCTACTGAAAGTTTCTCTGTTTTTCTGGATCTACTGACAGTTTATCAGTTTCTCTGGAACAAATGATAGTTTCCCAGTTTCTTTGTATCCAATGACAGTTTCTCTTTTTTTCTGGATCTAGTGAAAGTTTCCCATTATCTCTGGATCTTCTGACATTTCCTCTGTTTTTCTGGAACTAATGAAAGTTTCTCAGTTTCCCTGGATCAAATGACAGTTTCTAAGTTTCTTTGTATCTAACAACAGTCTCTCTGTTTTTCTGGATCTACTGACGGTTTATCTGTTTCTCTGGAACTAATGAAAGTTTCTCAGTTTCTCTGGATCTAATGACAGTTTCTAAGTTTCTGTGTATCCAACAACAGTCTCTCTGTTTTTCTGGATCTACTGACAGTTTATCTGTTTCTCTGGAAATAATGAAAGTTTCTAATGAGTTTCTAATTTCTCTGGATCTAACAACAGTTTCCTTATTATCTGGATCCACTGATAGTTTCTCAGTCTCTCTGGATCTTATGACAGTTTCGTTATTATCTGGATTAACTAAAAGTTTCTTGATTCTCTGGATCCACTGATAGTTTTTGTGTTGTCCGGATCTAGTGAGAGTTTCCCAATATCTCTGGATCTACTGTTATTTCCTCTGTCTCTACGGATCTAATAAAAGTTTTGCAGTATCTCTGGATCCAATGAAAGTTTCTCAGTTTCTCTGGATCAAATGACAATTTCTTTACTATCTGGATTAACTCAAAGTTTTTTTTATTCTCTGGATCTATTGACTGATTCTTTGTTTCTCTTGATCTGATAACAGTTTTGCTATTCTCTGGATCCACTGACATTTTTATTCTCTGGATCTTCTGACAATTTCTTTGTTTCTGTGGATCTGATGACAGTTTATTTATTCTGTAGACCTCTGGACAGCTTTTTTTCCCTCTGGATCTTCCGACAGTTTCTTTGTTTGTTCTTGATCTAATGACTGTTTTTTCCAGATCAACTGACAGTTTCTTTGATTTTTCTTGATCTAATGACTGTTTCTCTGTTTCTCTAGAGCTACTGACAATTTCCTTTTTCTTCATGGTGTAATGACTGTTTCTTTATTCTCTGTATCATGTGAAAGTTTCTCAGTTTCTCTAGATCTACTGACAATTAATCTGTTTCTCTGGATTTAATGAAAGTTACCCAGTATCTCTGGATCTAATGAAATTTTCTTTATTCCCTGGATCTCCTGATAGTTTCTCTGTTTTTTCTGGATCTACTGAAAGTTTTCCAGTATCTAGATCTACTGACATTTCTTTGTTTCTCTGGATCTAATAAAAGTTTTGCAGTATCTCTGGATCCACTGACAGTTTATCTGTTTTTCTGGATCTAATGATAGTTCCTCAGTTTCTCTGGATCTAACAACAGTTTTTTGATTGTCTGGATCAACTGAAAGTTTCTTTATTCTCTGGATCTATTGAAAGTTTCTCATTTTCTCTTGATCTGATAACAGTTTTGTTATTCTCTGGATCTGCTGACATTTTCTATGTTTCTCTGGATCTACTGATAGTTGTTCTGTTGCTCTGGATCTTATGGCTGTTTCTCTTTTTCTCTTGAGCTACTGGCAATTTCTTTGTTCTTCATGGTCTAATGACTGTTTTTTTTCTGGACCTAATGACAGTTTCTCTGTTCTAATGATCTACTGACAATTGCTTTGTTTCTCTTGATCTTATGATGTTTTTTTTCTGTTTCTCTGGATCTACTGACAGCTTCTCTGGATCTAATGACACTTCCTTTGTTTTTCCTTGATCTACTTTCATTATTTTAAAATATTGTCCAACACTTTCATACCCACCAAGGAACCTCTCGCTCTTGCAAAAGTTGTCTGTGAGTCCACAAATGTTTCTGTGGATTTCACAGGAGAACATCTTGATTTCAAAGGATCTCTCTAAAGTTTCTCTGGATCTTTCAAACATTTCTGGAAAATATCATGTGATGGGGATAAGATTAGTCTAAAACTGCCCTACATGGCTGGGATGCCTTTGTGCTGTTGGATATTCAAATCCTTCAGGCCTGTCACTTTGCCAATAGGGCTGGCATCATGACAGGAGGAGCAAACAGGTGTGGCACCTGTCATTCATCGTTATTTGAAGAACAATTAGCCAGCGGGAGCTTGTGGGTAAATATCTGGAGGAATCATATCGGTTCCATATTCAACCCCTTCTCTCACACCCTGTGCAGTTTTCTCAGTCCTGATGAATGTGTAGGACGGTCAGTCACCTTGTTTCTTTGTGAGCGTCTTCATACTGAGGGATGGATCCTGCAGGAAGGAAAAGGTAAGCCTGGTTTGTTGTTTTTGCTGTGATCTGAGGTATTACGGGATCAGATCAAGGAGCAGTTAGCTGAACTGTGAGAAAGAGGAGTGAGTTCCTCTGTCCTCCAGTTAGCATGATGGCATTTGTGAGATTCAAGTGATTAATCTGATCTGAGTCTTGTCGTAGTTTATAAATAAGGCAAATTTTAGTTTTGTCTTTTTTTGCCTTTAAGTTAACAATTATAACCTTGGTTCTGGTGTAGACAGATCTCTAAATCAACAGCATACAAAGTTACTGAACGTAGAGAAAGCAACGAGTACCTCTGCGTCTTCAGTGTAATGACAAATCTTCCATCACAGTACCTTTTATTCTGTTGCCATCTTTAGTTTCTGATTCTGTGTCGTTTTATTTTCACAGTCTTCCTCCCAGTCACAGGAGATTCTGCGGTTTGTCACGGGGTCACCTCGTCTTCTTCGTCCTGGTGGTCTTTGCAGTTTTTGTTTTCTACAGAACAGACACTACAGCAACGTCCTCTGACTGGAGACCTAAGTGGTTGACACACTACAGCATCAAAACATGGAGGACACCACAGAACCTTAGTTCTGAGCCTATAACTCTGCCTCCGTATAAATCTCCAGGACCGTACTTGGTGGAGTATCCCTACAAGTACCATTTCACCATCAACGAGCCCTACGCATGTAAGAAGTACAAACCCTTCCTGGTTCTAGTGGTTCCAGTGGCGCCCAACAACAGGGCGCACCGTGACATCATCCGCAGCACATGGGGAGGAGAGAGCCTGGTCCTGGGCAAAGTGGTCCAGCTGTTCTTCCTGCTGGGGCAGCAAAGCGGGGTGGGGGTAGAGGAGCTCCAGGAGAAGCTGCTGGAGGAGAGCAAAGAGTACGGAGACCTGATCCAGAGCAACTTTGTGGACTGCTACAAGAACCTGACCATCAAGACCATGGTGATGATGGAGTGGCTGGACACGTACTGCTCTGGCACGCCGTATGCCATGAAGATCGATTCAGACATGTTCTTAAATGTGCCCAATCTCATCAGAATGCTGCTAAATTCCACAAAGACCAACTACCTGACTGGACTCGTGGTCAGAGGAGGAGCCGTCCTGAGGGATCCAAAGTCAAAGTGGTACATTCCGGCGTCTCTTTACCCTCGTGAGTTTTTCCCTCCCTATGTGTATGGTATGGCGTACATTTTCTCTCTGGACCTGGCTAAAACACTGGTGGAGGCCTCCAAGCATGTTAAACCCATCTACCTTGAGGATGTGTTTGTAGGGCTGTGTATGCAGCACTTACGCATTCCCCCCACCGATCCTCCAACCTCTGGGTCCTTTTATGTTCTTCCTGTGAAGTACAGTCGCTGTACGTTCTCCAAGCTTATTGCAGCCATGCCCTTTGAATATCTTAACCGTGTGTGGGCCTGGATCGACGTTAAAAAATCTGGACCATACTGCTAATCCTGAACGACACATGAAGCCTCGGGACAGCAGTGTGCTGCTAACAGTGTGTGGGGCACTGGGACCATCGTTTACATCTACATTGAAATACTAAATCTAAATCTAAATCTAAATGTTAGATCTAAATCCAAAACTTAAAATTGCTTGTCAAGTGTAAAGCTAAATGTTTAGAAAGTATGCAAAGTAGGCGGGCATGCTCCCATCTGACGAACTCGAGAGGGCCATGTCTAACAGACAGGAACATTTTGCTCCTTCATGCATACTCATTTACAGGAGGTCCTCGACATACGTGGTCCTGGACTTATGTCGTTTTGACTTTACAATGCCAATAGATATACACTATATTACCAAAAGTATTCGCTCACTTGCCTTGACTCACATATGAACTTAAGTGCCATCCCATTCCTAGATCATAGGGTTTAATATGAAGTTGGTCCACCCTTTGCAGATATTACAGCTTCAACTCTTCTGGGGAGGCTGTCCACAAGGTTGAGGAGTGTGTTTATAGGAATTTTTGACCATTCTTCCAAAAGTGCATTGGTGAGGTCACACACTGATGTTGGTCGAGAAAGCCGGGCTCTCAGTCTCCTCACAGTCATGTTGGAAAAGGAAGGGGCCTGCTCCAAACTGTTCCCACAAGGTTGGGAGCATGGAGTTGTCCAAAATGTTTTGGTATCTTGAAGCATTCAAAGTTCCTTTCACTAGAACTAAGGGGCCAAGCTCAGCTCCTGAGAAACAACCCCACACCACAATTCCTCCACCAAATTTCACACTTGGCCCAATGCAGTCTGAAATGTACCGTTCTCCTGGCATCCTCCAAACCCAGACTTGTCCATGAGATTGCCAGATGGAAGAGTGGGATTCATCACTCAAGAGAAGAGAAGAGAAGAGAAGAGAAGAGAAGAGAAGAGAAGAGAAGAGAAGAGAAGAGAAGACTGTTACTTACTGTTGTTCAATAACTTTATTGACAATGGTACAAGAGAAAATTTGTATCGGTTCAATTTACAGTGAGGTTGCCTGTATCTCATACTCCTTGTACAGGATGTGGTTTGGGTTCGCAGTGATTTTTTGACCTTGCCTTGTCACAGTCTGCTCAAAAATCTCCTAATCAGATTTTGAAGCTGTGATCTAAATTTGACAGTCAGGTTCCTGAACCATGTTGTAATGTAGTAACGAATAATAGTTTCAATGGTTGATCTACAAAACAACAACATTATGTGCTTATCCACTCCGTGTATCCTGAGCCTCCTCAGAAATTGCAGACGTTGACTGATTTTTGAACAGATGAACTCGACATGATGATCCCAATGCAAATGAGAATCAAAGCAAATGCCCAAATACTTAAAAAAACTTAAAGTGTCACCTGCTTAACTCTTTCCTCACTAATAAAAACGGGGCTATGGTCGCCGATGGGGTCAAACACCATTTCTTTTGATTTTTTAACGTTAAAAACCAGATTATGTTCCTCACACCACTGCACAGTCTCCATTATCTCTGATTTATACACAGCAATTTCTAAGTTGGCTGTCAAAAGACTCACTTTGGCCGTGTCATCAAAGAACTTCATAATGTGATTGTTCATGTAGTGACTCCTGCAGCCATCTGTATGTAGAAGATGGCGTCTTCTAACGCGTCTCCACTGCTCTAGAGTCCAGTGGCGGCGTGCTTTACACCACTGCATCAGATGCTTTACATTGCACTTGGTGATGTCTGGCTTGGATGCAGCTGCTCGGCCATGGAAACCCACTCCACGAAGCCCTCTGCGTACTGCACTTGGGCTAATCTGAAGGCCACATGAAGCTTGGAGCATCCGCTGACCCCTCTCCGTCAGTTTACATGGCCTACTGCTTTGTGGCTGAGTTGCTGTTGTTCTCAAACTCTTCCATATTGTTATAATAAAGCTGACAGTTGACTGCTAAATGTTTAGGATTTGTGGATTTGTTGCACAGGTGGCGTCCTATGACAGTTCCACACTGGAATTCACTGAGCTACTGATAGCGGCTCATTCTTTCACAAATGTTTGTAAAAACAATCCGCATCATTGATCATTTGGGTGAGTGAGCAAATACTTTGGTAATATAGTTTATGTACGTAGGAAAATAGAGACGGTTATTTTCTAATTTATTTTACTGTTTTTTGTTACAGTATATATTAATTCAATTTTAACTGAATTGTCTATTTTATCTGTACTGTTTTCACATGAATATGAAGTATAATACATGTATTTGAGAGTTATGTAGAGATTTAGGGGGTATTTGGGGAATTTCGGGTTACAACCCGTCGTAGGAACAAAACTCGTCCGTAACTCGAGGACCTCCTGTATATCAAACATTCTGTTTTACATGAGTCTCTAGCTTAAATGAAAGAAAACAAGCTAAATGTGAGAAACATTAACTAAATCTTCACAAAATGTTGCCTACTGAACAGTGACTGAATTTCTATGTCCCGCACCTATGTCTCTTTGAATTTCTGTAACTGGGCAGGCCTCCAGCCCTTGTTGTGGCTAGGACACTGGGAGTTTACTCACTGTAAACACTATTTCTGTTTGTGGTTAATTATCTTTGACTTGTGATTAAGTCCATTTTTCTGCATGTGCAGCGCGCTCCCAGCTTCCCAGTAGTAGTACAACAGCCTGTCCTCTCATTACTTCCTGCTTGTGTTTCATTACTTTTTGCATGTTGTTAATAAACGACACGGCTCATTCTGAGTCTGGAAATTAGCTTAAATGAGTCCCTAGAGGTCCTTCTCCTAAAGGTGAACTGTGTACAGCTTCATCCACCTGTTTGTGTACGCAACCAGATACAGTTTCCACTGCTTGGTGAAACAGACAGAGGTTCAGTTTGGGCTCAGTCTTTGTCAAAGGTGGAGTTCATGGTCAGAGCTGTGATTACACACTGGTAGAGTTACAATCTTAGCATGAAAGAAGCTATTCATACAGTGTCAGTTGAAAACACCTTATCCACAAATAGATAGATTCAACAAGGTACTGGAAACGTTCCTCTAAGAGTTTGGTCCATATTGACATGATAGCATCACACAGTTGCTGCAGATTTGTCGTCTGAACATCCATGATGAGAATCTCCCGTTCCATCACATCCCAAAGGTGCTCTATTGGATTGAGATCTGGGGACTGTGGAGGACATTTGAGTACAGGGAACTCATTGTCATGTTGAAGAAAGCAGTCTGAAATGATTCCAGCTTTATGACATGGAGCGTTATCCTGCTGGAAGTAGCCATCAGAAGATGGGTACACTGTGCTCATAAAGGGATGGACATGGTCAGCAACAATACTCAGGTAGGCTGTGGACTTTAAACCATGCTCAGTTGGTACTAAGGGGCCCAAAGTGAGCCAAGAAAATATCCCCCACACCATTACATCATCTGAATGTGAAGCAGAAATCCAGACTCATCAGACCAGGCAACGTTTCTCCAATCTTCTATTGTCCAGTTTTGGTGTTGCTGTGTGAATTGTAGCCTCAGTTTCCTGTTCTTAGCTGACAGGAGGGTCACCCGGTGTGGTCTTAAGCTGCTGTATGCCAGGGTGTGCCAGTGCCACCCCACAAAGGCAGCTGGCAGACAAAAGGACTCGAGTCATAAAGACTCGACTCGAGCAGTAGGGATGGGAATCGATAAGATTTTGTCAATACTGATACCCTTATCAATTCTGCTTATCGATCTGATTCTTTATCAATTCCCTTATCAAATCTTTTTGTGAATTTTCTCGGTACAAAAAGTAGCTTTACGGGTGTTCTGTGTCAACAACATTTAATTGAATTTATACTGTAAGTGAATAAAATGTAATTGGTCCATGAGTCTGAATATTTCTGGGCATAATTACACAGAAACAGGTAAAAATTGCACACAATGTGACGTTGATGTACTGTGTTGTGATATATTAATAATTCAAGTAGGCCATCTAGTGTCTTAAAGTAGTTATAGCAATGGTTTAAGTTGTTTGGAACCTTTCCGTGGTTATGAAGTCAGCCTGAGCCTTTCAATTGCCTGTTAGTTTTTGACATTTGAAATTCTCAGTATTTTTTACAAAGAGTTGATGTGATATGTTTCTGTGATGAAGTTATACAGATGTATGCTAACTGCTAGAATATCAATGTAGTTTCCCATATACGTTAGCATTAAGCTGGTGCTATTTTGTTATTTTGGTAAATAAGGTGATTTATACCATTTCAAATGTACCGGATATGAATCTCCTGAGCGAGAGTAATGTACATTTCTTTATGAAATCAGTTCTTCAGTAAAACTTCAAGCTGAAAATCCTGAATCAGAGTTTTCTTGGGAAACGTTATCTAACTGCTAAGCTAAGGTAGCTGCAGCAGACTAGTCGACATAAGGCCTGGCGGCTCCGGCACAATGTAAAGAATTAATAAGGGAATCATTAAGCACAAAGGCTAATGATATTGATGGATTGAAACATTTGATTCTCAACAAGAACCGGTTTTTGATTCCCATCCCTATCCGAGCTGCAAATTTGACAACTTGCAACTCCACCCAACTTGAGGGTAAAAAACTTGAGGCTAGACTTGAAAGACAATGGCCCTCATTTATTTATCTTGTGTGGGAATTGGCAGATCTGAGTGTAAAAATCAGCTTGTGATTTATAAAACGTGCGTATCAGGGCCAATCACGGCGTACGTCTGATCAGGTGTTGATAAATGCAATGACTGAAAACTATAATAATTTACGCATTACGGGAAAAAGGAAAAGGAAACTTCTCTAGGTCAGAAAAAACTTGTCTGCAAGAAATTACTGGAGACGGCAGCAGCGTGGATGTGACAAACCAAAATGCAACAGAGTTTTAAACATTTGATATACACCAACCTCATTTATACCTAGATTAATTCATCCATAATATTTGACTATTAGAAGCCACAATGTTATTGTTTCAGTTTAGGTCCGGGGGGGTTTCACAAGAGGGCACAAGAGTAGCCAGGACCACCCCTGGCGTGAAACGTATGTATGCTTGTTAAATTTGTGCGTTCACACTGTTTGTGACTGAGACCCATTGCTAACAGAAGCTAATGTTTCAGCCACATAGTCATTATGTAACAGGAGCTGCTGGTCTGGGCGTGTACTGTCACTTTGTATATGTTTCAGTGACAGTTCGGGGTCCACAGACTGAGACTTCAGATTGAGATCTGAAGATTTTAAGAGGGAAGGACTCAAGTAAAGTGAGCACCTTGAAGTGACAGCCTACTACCAAGTGTAACGGTTTTGTAAATCATTTCTTATTGACTTACAACCCCCTGCGCCCCCCACACCCCCGCCCCACACACACACACGAACACACAAAGCAGGTGTCATTCCACAGAGGAGGGGAGTGGTACAGCTGGAGAGACCAGCTCTTAAAGCCTCTCGAGGGTTTTCTACTTTTCATTGGCTTTGACGCAAAACAAGACTTGCAAACTGAGGGGGAGGGCCAAACAAAGGTGTGTCTCACCTGCAGGTAAAAGCAGACACACACACTCACACATACACACACCATGGTTACTTGAACAGAAACATACAGAAGAATCCGTTAACATCCTGAAATATAGTTTTCAGGTATCTGTGGTCCCAGTGATTCTCAGCAGGGCGTCTGGAGTCAGAGTGAAGTCCGTGTCGTGACGTGATGCTGAGTGCCTCCTGTCCCTGATGTTTCATCCTCTGGGATAGATCTGTTGAGACGACAGCTCACGTGGGAAACTGTGGGAGCAACATGCAGGAGAGAGGCTGTGTTACTGGAGGACAGAGGTACGTCTGTTTTTTGTTCACCTGTTTTCATGAAGCCAGGAGGATGAGGAAGGTGATGCTAAGAATAAAGGGAGCATCCCAGCACAGCCTGTAATGTGTCACTAGTTAACTGCAGGATGAGATATTAGAAATACCACAGGCTCAAAGTTTGTCTTTAGTATTTCAGATGGTCCAATCTGACGCTGGTTTACAGTTTCAGGGTGGTAAAAACTTGAAGTGGTGTCATTAGACTTCTTCATGAACTGACGGTTCAAAACCTAAAAGCAGACAGGGATAAAGGCTGCGTTGAGGAATAGACTTAAAGTGAGCTGTTAAGCAAACATAGGTCTGTTTTCTACGCCAGTTTAGAAATAATTGAACTTTCATACGCTCCAAAACTGAATCAATAACATGACAGTTCATAAAACACATCACAAATTAAGTCATCTCATGGAATTTAACATAAGTTTCTACACAATTTACAGTAAGAGGCAGAAACATGGAGCAGAACCGGTTCAGCCACGTGTTTGTTGGGGAGGGGGTCAGAAAGACAAAAACTAAAGAGGGTTGTGGCATGTACTGCTCAGACATGTATGAAGACACAAACTGAGATAGAAAGAAAGAATCTTTGGAGATGATGATGGAAGTAGTAGCTGTGCATCGTCAACATAATCATCTTACATCTCTGTATCTTTCGTTCAGTCATCATCTTTGTTTTCTGATTCTGTGTCTTTTTCTCTTCACAGTCTTCCTCCATGTCACAGGAGATTCTGCGGTTTGTCACGGGGTCACTTCGTCTTCTTCGCCGTGGTGGTCTTAACAGTTTTTGTTTCCTTCAGATTAGACATTACAGAAATGTCCTCTGACTGGAGATCTAAGTGGTTGACACACTACGGCATCAAAGCATGGGGGACACCATTTAGACCCCCTGAACCCGCTCCTGACAGGCTACAGAATAAGAGCCTCAGTTCTGAGCCGATAACTCCGCCTCCATATAAATCTCCAGGACCATACTTAGTGGAGTATCCCTACAAGTACCATTTCACCATCAACCAGCCCTACACATGTGAGAATTACAAACCCTTCCTGGTTCTGGTGGTTCCAGTGGTGCCCAACAACAGGGCGCACCGTGACATCATCCGCAGCACATGGGGAGGAGAGAGCCTGGTCCTGGGCAAAGTGGTCCAGCTGTTCTTCATGCTGGGGCAGCAGAGCGGGGTGGGGGTAGAGGAGCTCCAGGAGAAGCTGCTGGAGGAGAGCAAAGAGTACGGAGACCTGATCCAGAGCAACTTTGTGGACTGCTACAAAAACCTGACCATCAAGACCATGGTGATGATGGAGTGGCTGGACACGTACTGCTCTGGCACGCCGTATGCCATGAAGATCGATTCAGACATGTTCTTAAATGTGCCTAATCTCATCAGAATGCTGCTAAAGGCTCCAAAGACCAACTACCTGACTGGACTCGTGGCCAGAGGAGGCGTCGTCCTGAGGAATCCAAAATCAAAGTGGTACGTTCCGGCGTCGCTTTACCCTGCTGCGTATTACCCCCGTTAC
>NW_027437181.1:6445000-6465000 GCF_033239565.1 Halichoeres trimaculatus | reverse complement strand
ACTTCTGTCAGCTTCTGCTTCTTTATCATACTTGGAAAATAGTTCACCACAGTCCAGATCATCTCATGGAAAACACAAACACAGAGACCATTTCACACCAGCACCAACTCTGAATCCACTCACTCTGCACTGCACCTGAATCACAAACTATTTAATGAGATGAAAATGACTAAAGATTTCTCTCTGTCATTAAAAAGATAAAGGAAATTAAAACTGAATGGACAATGAGTAAAATAACAACTTGACTGATTCCTGTGACTCAGTTAAAACTTCTGAAGATAGAGGTTAGGGTGATAGCTGAGGGGTCGTTGGGCCCCAGGCTGCTCACAGACTCACACTGTTGTGAAGCAGAGACACCTGGTGGCCAAACTGAATCACTGCAGCTGAATGATGAAAAATCAACTGTGGCTTTGCAGTGTTTCAGTTGTGGCTGTGTGTTTCAGTTATCAAAGCTGGTAGATTGGAAATGTCTTCAGTAGAAGGCAAGATTTAAGAAGAGCAGTATTTTCTTTTACCGTCTTTTAATGTCTTTTATCTCGATCTTATATTGTTTTACTGTTTGTTTTACTGTTTGTTTTTCTTTACTCCTTTTCGTTAATTTATTAATACTATTATGTGCTATTGATTATGATTTTAACTTTCACCTTTTTAAACTCTTTTATATATATGTTTTAGATCTTTTTGATTTTCTTAACTCTTGCTCATGTTTATAACGGTATTTTATCATCGCCACTTATTTTTTATTATTTGTAATTTTATCATCATTGTTCATTTCATCTTTTTGTATTTTCTGACCTAATTTCTGCTTTCATCCCTTTTTTTGTTGCATTTCCTATTCTTGCTGATTTTATGTGTTTTTTTTTTTATGTCTGGTCCTCATGGTCCTCATGGTCTCTTTTTAGGCTGCAGGGTTCTTGTATTGTCTGGGTTCTTATAAAGTACTATAAATAATGGAAAGGACCTTTTCACCTCATGTCTTTTTACGTTGTCTCTCTCTTTACTTTTTACATTATTGTGCTCGTTGTTTGTTTGTGTCATATTATTTTGTACTGAATGCTTGTCAAAGCACTTTGTAAACTATGTTTTTAAAAGTGCTATACAAATAATTAAATAATAATTAAAAAAATTATATTTCAGGGGGGTCCAGGGACTTTGGGATATGGGGTCTGCAAGCTGAGTGTTTGTGATTGGTGGAGCAGCCTCAGTGGTTTTATTTCTTCTACTTCCCGCTCTCTGTCTACTGTGATGAACTTGGTTTAGTACCACCCAAACAATGGTCTTTTTGTGCCTGATAGTGTGAATGTGTCTCTGTCAGCTCCTGGTGTTCCAGTTTAAAAAGTGACCCTGTACAATGGGGGGCTACAGCTAAATGTGGCAGTGGATATCCAGTTGACAACAGCTGTTCAAACACAGAAAAAGTACTAAGGAATGCAACAGGTAAAGGTGGTTTCATCCACACCTGTTATCATCAAGCGGCAACCTCAGGTCTAAGAATATAAAACAATGGGGAAGTGCTAAAATCTGCTGTTTCTCCAGTATCCGCTTGAGGCTGGCTCCGGAAGTAGCGGGATGTCACATACACACCAAACCAAAAAAAGCTGTTTTCTAAGCAGAAATTAACCTATTTACAGCCTGGTTCAAAACACGTCTCTGAGGCTAATTTCACTATTGGTAGGCACACACTGTACTGGGGGGTGAATTTTATTCTAATTCGTCCGTTCAGAGGATATAAAGATCGCCCAATCAGAGGCACAGTTCAGGGTCACGTGACCGACAGACGCCCCATAGCTTTACGAGAAGCCGTTGCCACTACCAACATGGCCGCTTTAGCCAATGTGCTTTATTTTCCGTTTCAGAAACAGATTGGTGACGCCGGCGAGACTACGTCCATGTTTTATACAGTCTATGGATTCGTGCCAAAACTTCCTGTCACTTCATGAAATGCTCCAGTGTCAGCCTAGATAAAGTCCACAATTTGGTTTTGTAGTCAGAGTATGAAAGAGGAGCCGTATCGGTGCAGAAGCTGCCTGTGAGTTTTATTAGTCTACCATGGGTGTCAAATCAAACCCTTCATAATTAACTTTAAATCAATGTCTTCACTGAAAACAAGGGCACCTAGTGAGTTATTTAGCACTTTTAATCAGAAAATAATCTTTTTAGAGTCACTTAAAAAAAATATATAAAAAGTTAAGCTAAATTGAATTCACTTTCTGTTGTCTCTAAAATATCTAAATATTTCTGAACCATAACCCTTCTTTCAATATCTTTTATTAATATCATTGTTATTATTAGAAATGATCTTTTATTCATCACATGAGTAAAATCCTGCTGTGCCAAAGAGAAAAACCCAGAACACACAATTTTTACTTAGTGAAACAGTTAAATTTAATGACAGTGTTTTTTAAAAAAGTGCAAAGTTGGTAATGAAAGGAATGAGCAGAAATGAAGAGATAAAAGTTACAATTGCAGCGTCAGAGAAAAAGAAATGAGCTCTTTTCAACAAACGGGCCTGAAATAATAAGAAAAATAAACAATAACCCGTTAGTCACAAACGTAAACAGAGCAGCTTCTACTTTCCTTACATCAAATCGAGAAAAGAATGTTATCACATTCAGAGATGTCTTACAGCTCTCCTCCAGCAGGGGGCAGTAATCACAGCTTCTTCCACTGGCCACAAAATGACATTCAATCACTGGATAAAAATACTTTGAAAATAACAGAAGCACAAAACTTTATAAAAATAAACTCCCCTTTAAAAAATATTCAACAAATTGCAAAATTCAATAGGCAGTTTAATCCTTTGTAGCACCTTTAAAACATCATGTTTCTTTGACTTTAAGGATTTAACAGTAAGCCTACACTGGCCCTTAAATACGCTGTAACAAGTCAAAGTCCTGCTCTGAAATAGATCCTTTAATAAATATAAACATTAACAGGACAAAGTGTTAAAATTCTTTAAACAAATAGCTTCTTTTTTTTTTAAATATTTGCCCATCAGATCCTTACAGTTATGTTATTTACGTTATTCATGACAGACTTGGCATAAATAAATAAATAAATAAGAGCGTTGTTCTTCAATGGCAGAAATGCTAAGTGGCTGTTCTTCTCTGGATGCTGGAAGGTCTTCTTGAGCCGTCCTTCAAGACCCGGGGATTAAACGGGCTGTGTAATCACAGATTTTTTGTGCAGACCAAACAGGGATGAAGATGCACAGAGAAGTGTGAACACTCAGTTTGGTAACCATGTGCAAAAATGCTGCATTTAAAGGCATGAAGGGCTGATGCATGGAAAGTTTCACATGTTTAGGTTATACATTTTGGATTTTTACATCATTTCTATGGTCCTAAATTAACAGCCCTGAGCCCTGCTGCTTTAAATAAAACAACCCAGAAGTCATGGGATGACAAGTTTTATACAGGTAATAAACCATTAGAGGAACAGGTCTTAGCTGCATGATGGAGTGTTTTCAGGTGAGCTTGGTGAGTGGAGATGAAGCTCAGCACCAATGAGAGGAAAGTAGAGGATGATCTTACTGATTATTGCTTCTTTACATCTGGCATCACGCAGACACAGCCCACTGCAACCTTGATTAATGCTCTGGTCAGCCTGTATCTGTTTGCATCTCTCTGACATGTAGTCTTCTTGTAGACCAGCATGTTTACTTCCAGGGGCTTAGAGTTGTAGCTGTAGTCCTCTTTCCCATTCACGATGCAGCCCTCGCAGAGACACTCAGCGATGCTGATTTTGTCAGGGACCCGGTCCGGGTCCTGGTCCACCCTGAAGCAGACAAGAAACGTTATCAAACTACAGGGGAGGCCAACCTGGTTTTTACTCCAGATATTGTACTCTGTAAAAAGGGGATCTCAGATCAGTTTATATGATGTTTTTATGTTTTCTATCTATTAATCCAACTCAATATTTTTAAGTTAAGGTTTCCAATGTATTTTTGTGGATCATATCGACTCGAAATTCTGCACAGAAACAATAATAAAAAGAAGTAGTTGGACCAACTTACATTCATTGCTTCAACTGGTCACACCTAAATGAATGAAGTTCTTTAAAATTAAATTAACAAGTTCATTTAACACAACCTAATAGGTCAAATAAACCAAACATTTTAATTCTTATCAAATCTACATTTTGCATTAATCCGACTCAAAGTTTTAAATTGTTTCAACTCAATAATCTGCAAAACCCAAAAGGACAAACCATGGATGAGGAGGGAACGCTATGGATATGAGACTCTGATGCACATTAAGCTACTGCGCGGGGACAGTGTGTCTGTGCTCCACAGCACAGGCTGCTAGTCCTGTGCTCAACAGCAGTGAGGGCTCCAATTAAAATACTGAATATAACTGAAGACAAAACCCAGTTTGTCATTTCTATTCATAATTTAGCCCATCAACACATATTATTTATTCACACATAAAACATTAAACATGCTTAAAGGAACACGGTCCATGCTGCAGGGCACAGACAGCAGGACCATGCCATGTGGAGCACAGAAAGCCAGTGCTCTTGGCAGGTTAACATCTTAATGTACATTAGGGTCTAATATCCACTGCATTCCCTCCTCTCTCGCGGTTCGAATCGAGTCAATTCAATGGGCTGTTAAGTAAACTTTACAAGTACACATAAAGTAAACTCAACTTAATACTATTAGCTATATTTACAATTATTTTTAGTGCAATTCATTTCCTAGATCCTTTTAAGTAAGCTCAACTTGTCACATTTTTACAGTGTAATAAAGTATAAAAACACCTTGTCAGATTTTACTTTGAGGTTTTGCAAATTATTGAGTTAAAACAACTGAAAACCTTAAGTTGAGCAGATGCAAAATGTTGATTTGAAAACAATCAATTTTTTAAGTTCATTTGACTTAATCAGTTGTGTTGATTGAACTTATTAACTTCATTTCAAATAAGTTAATTTATTTAGGTGTGACCAATTGAAACAATAATTTCAGTTGGTCAAAGTGTTTTCTTTTATGAGTATGAAAAACAAAAAAACATCCACCTCCACCAGTTTTTGCTCCTTAATGCTTCAGACAGAGCACTGAGCTCAATACTATTGCAGCAAAGTGTGTGACAGGAGCAAACACAGCACACTCAGCGCGCATGTCCAGATAAATCCAGTTTCAAAGCATCAAGTCCACCTGAGCCGCTCTGGGAGCAAAACAGGTTGATCCTAGGGGTCTGACTCAATGAATCCGTCTCCTCCCCAGGGTGCAGTTACTCACCTGTATCTCCAGGGGGACAGCGCGCGGCTCTCCTCGTCTCCTCGCATCTCTTTGGCTGCTTCTGCGCATGTCCTCTCCGGCAGCTCCTTCGCCAGACCGTACTTTTCTCCCAGCTTACTGTACAGCTTATCGGTTTGGTTCAGTCCTTCTGTCTGACTGTGACACACTGAGGCCGTCTGGACCAGCAGACAGCCAATGCAGATCTGTGTGGACAGGAAGTACAGGTTAAGCGCTGCAGCAGAGACTCGAAAGAGAGTCAGAAGGGAAAGTCTCAGAGTTACCATTTGAAGACCGACCCACAGCATCCTGAGCCCGGACAGGTGACAGTGACTTCGGCTCCATTAGACCCGCTTTTTATACGTTTGAAGCTCCTCACGTCAATGTCCAAACAACCTGCAGAGTCTTGAATGCGTGTCCCCCTTTCCCTGAATCGCTCTCAAAACCACATCAGCCCCAGACTCCGCCCCCTCCCTGAGGAGCGGGCGGGCGAGTGTGTGAAGTGCAAGCATCCTCCTGGCCCAACGCCCTGTGGTCACACCTCTCAATACCATATAGCTATAAAGCCTGCCTCCGTTCATTTTAACACATGACTGCTCCAGATGGTCATCTCTGAATCTGTGCCAGCAGAAACACCTGGAGCTGGTTTCCCAGGAGATATGTGTGAACGCTGCAGTTCAGCCTGAGTCATATTTCCATCCATTACTTTTATCATAATACTATCAGCCATGTTTGAAAGCCTACACCTTTGACAAACGTCACATCATCCTTCCTTATGCCACTGCCTCAGAAAGGTCATAAAATACTGAGCTGTAAACTCACAATCTGTGAGAGGTGTGGTGACAGGAGGTTTTTTCCTCTTTCTGTACTTTTCACTGTTTTTCCTTGAACTTCATGAAAACTCCCCAGAGGAACTCAGCTGAGCTGCTGCTGCTGCTATATGTGAGCTCAAACTTCACCTACAAGTCCCAGGGAGGATTTATCCTCATGATGATCATATCAGAAGTTACAATGCAGTTTAATATCACACACTTCCCTGTCAGGTGAAGACTTCAGGACTTTGTTTGTGTGCAATAGGCCGTAAACGCTTAGGTAGCACATTCCTGCAAAACACCGGTGTGAACTCTGGAGTGTGATGTGAAACCATGGTCTGAATGAAACATGTGCAAGAACTTTTGAAGCTCATCGTTGTCAGTCACCGTGACTCAAACTTACTTTTAGTTAGCCTTTAACCTCCTTACTAATCGCTACAGGGTGCCCACATGCGGCAACCTCCGGTCTGGGAGTATGAGACAATGGAGAAGTGCTGAAATCTGCTGTTTCTCGAGTGATCGCTTGAGGCTGGCTCCAGTAGTGGAAGTAGCAGAAGTCACATACACACCAAGCCAAAAAAAGCCATTTTTAAAGCAGAAATTAACCTACTTACAGCCTGGTTCAACAAACATCTCCTGTCTGACTCGCTAATTTTACCACCGGCTCCCACTGTACAGGGGGTGAATTTTTTTCTAACTCGGCCGTTCAGAGGATATTAAGATCGTGAGCTCCCCCGATAAGAGGCACAGCTGAGGGTCATGTGACCAACAGGCGCCCTATGGCTGTAGGTGAAGCCATTGCCACTACCAATATGGCTGCTATAGCCAATGTGCTTCATTTCCATTTCAGAAACAGACGAGTGACGTTGGCGAGACTACATCCATGTTTTATACAGTCTATGGGTGCCCACCATAGACTGTATAAAACATGGACGTCCGCTTGCTCGGCTCGAAGTGAGGTCTCCACAAAACTGCTCCCCCTGGTGACTGGCTGCAGTATAGGTTTAAAAATACAGCTTTCCAGTCATTCCAGATGGGCTGTGGTCAAACTTTAAAAAATTATTACACCTCGTAGAAATGTTTCTCACATCCGATTGTTGTGCTGAAAAGTTTCGTTTTCATTAGTTATAAAAGGTTAAAAACGAGGCTTTATGTAACATTAAACTATGATTGACAGCTGCCGTTCTCGTGTATTTTTTTCGGGGATTGTAAAATATGTCGGGCGGTGGAGTCAGGAAGTGATTAGACTTTGGAAAGAAAAAATATATATTATTTTTGTTACCCAGCTCCATTCAGATTGCCCCAGAATCCCTTATTGTCTCTACTGCGCAGACTCTGGCTCCAAATTGCTACAATGGTGACACCACCCCAACTGAGAAATGGTCCACTCAGACTGCAACCATGGTTCAAGCCAGGCTGTAAACATGTTTATTTCTGCAGACATCCTCTAGTGGACACTCCAGGAACTGCAGTTGGTAGAACTCAAGCATCAGCTTTTTCTCCCTTTCTTATTCATTTTTATCTCTTTTTTATCTATTTTCTTTCATTATTATCCCTGCCCTCGCTCCATCGCTGACATGTTTCTGTATTTCAGTGGTAGTCGTGTTTACAGCGTAAGGTATCATCTGCCCCAGTCTTAGGGATCCTCAAACATTCACAAACAGTGTTGGCATCTCAGATCTGACTCTGTTGGCTAAACACAACAACAGGGCTTTATTTGAATGTTAATATGGTCTGAAGTCCATCCTAGTCTGGCGTTAACTCCACTACACTTACCGTCCACTGAGACCACCAGGCTAGAAGAGCCAGACTTCACCTTGATGGGGGATCAAAAACTGAGCCTCCAGTCTGGAGCTGAAACCTCAGGTCTGAAGATACAAAACTTTCAAACAGCTTCAAATAAAAGCCTCCTCAGAATGTGCAGCCATGCTCTCAGGTTTCCCATAACACTGCCAGCGGTGGGTTACAGTAAATTGAGACTAATGATTGCCAAACATTCAGTGTGGTTTGGGTTAGAAGAGCGGGACTGCACCTTGGAGGGCGATCACAAAGCCTCCAGTCTAATGTCTGAAACCCGCATCTGTTCACCTTCCCCTCAGGTAATTTTCTGATTTAGACCTTTCCTAAGAAACCTTCTGGCTCCTGGTCAAACGTCAAGGCTGGTGACATTTTACATTTTGATATGTCTCTACAAAACTTTCAAACGACCTCATATAAAAGCCCCCTCTCAACGTGCGACCATGCTCTCAGGTATTTCCGTAACACTGCCAGCGGTGGGTCACAGTAAACTGAATAATGAATGCCAAACATTCAGTCTGCAGTGTGCTTTAACTCCTCGTCTCATACAGTACCAGCAGCTCTTTTGGTCAGACTGACGGCTTGACGTGAACTGGGAAAAGAGTGTTTGATTCTGCTGTTTCCTGACCGAGCTGCAGGCTTACAGCTCACACTCCTGCTGGACAAACCAAACACAGAAAAGCTTCACGTCAGGGGGGAACAGGCCTGGAGCAGCTAGGTCATATGGCTTATTTCCTCTGATTAAATTACTTCTGATCTCGGTATTCACACAGAGATTAGTCTTATCTCAGGAAGGACGTCCGTTGACTGTTACAAAGGAAAAGCTTTGTATTAATTAAGCAGTAGTTGTGGTACTAATGACATTTGAAAGCACTGACTCAGACTTGGTGAAATTTTCCTCCCGTTTCATCATCCTTCTGCTCCTCCAGCAACCTGACAAACAAACACACACCTCTCTCTCATCGGGGTGGAACTGCTGATTTCTTGACCCAGCAGAAATGAAACCATCACAGAGCTCTGGACTCCTCCCTCCTCCACTCCTTCAACTGTGTGCAAACTATAGTTAGACGTGCAATGAGTTGAGTCACTACTTCCTCGTCCTGACGTGAGCACAGTGCTGGAGGAATGTGTCCCCTTACTGATGTGCCAAACTTTTTTTCATGCTGAACATGAGTGCGTGTGGACTGCAGAGCTTTGAACTTTATCATCTCATTGTTTGTTCTGTTAACAGAGCACACAGTACAACCACAGCTGTTATACATTAGCTTATTCTGGCCCATTAGCATGTACCTGTGAGTCTGTACCTGTGTCATGCTTCTTCTGAAGTTGCTGATTTAAGATCAAGTGGAAGTCAAACAGGCCATGGAAGTTCCAAAGTGCTTACAGTCTGACAGGACTTTCACCAGAGGCTCAGGTGAGATAAAGGGACTGTCAGGTACCTTCCAGAATAATCTAAAATGGCATCTCTGTGAGAGGGAAGAGGAAGAATTTCATTACACAGCTACAGTACCTCAGGTTGAAAGGTGCACAATAATTTGTCTAAAGGTACAGTATGACGCTTATAAAGGTACCGTATGATGTATTTTAAAGGCACAGTTTGACGCATATAAAGGTACAATGATACACATATTCAAGGGTACAGTATAACATATTTATAGGTTTAGTTTGACATATTTGAAGGTAGTGTATGACATTGAAAGATACAGTGTGTAGTATTAAAAGATATAAAGAGACACATTTAAAGGTACAGTACAGCATATTTATAGGTTTAGTTTTACATATTTTAAGGTACATTACATCATATTTAAAAGGCACAGTTTGACATTTATAAAGGTACAGTACCACATATTTAAAGGTACAGTAGGACATACTTATAGGTTTAGTTTGACATATTTAAAGGCAGTGTATGACAATGAAAGATACAGTGTGTAGTACTGAATGGCATAAAAAGACACATTTAAAGGTACAAGGTGTAGCTAAAAGGTAAAGTATTCAGTATTCAAAGGTACAGTATGCAGAAATCGAAGTAACAATATTCAGTACTTAATGTTACAGAGTGTAGTGATTAAAGGTACAGTATGCAGTATACAGGGTACAGTCTGAAGCATAAAAAGGTACAGTATGCAGTTTTGAAAGGCACAGTCTTTAATAAAAAATAGGTACAGTTTGCAGATATTGATGGTACAGAATGTTGAAATCCAAGGTACAATTTGTAGTAATCGAAGGTTCAGTATGCAGAATGCTAACATACAGCATGTGGTATTAAAGGTACAGTGTGTAGTACTCAAAGGTAGAGCATGTAGAATTAAAAAGGGAAAGTGCATCGTTTGATTTATTTTTGGGTACAGTACGCTGTACTCAATTGTACAGTCTATTGTTTTTAAAGATACAGGATGAAGTATCAAAATGTACAGAATGCAGTATTTAAAGGCACAGTGTGTACAATGTTAGTGAAGATTGTGCCACTGAAAGGTGCACTGTGCTGTTATTTAAGGTGCAATATGTCATATTTAAAGGTACAGTAAGTGTGCTGTATTTAAAGGTACAGTATGCAGTACTATAAGGTACAGCGTATAGTGCTTAAAGGTACAAGTTGCAGCATTTAAAGATAATACGTGCAGTTTTTGAAGGTGCAGTATTTAAGGGTAATGGTTGTACATTAAAGGCAGAGTTTGCAGTTTATAAAGATAAAGTGTATAGTGTTTAAAGGCAGTACAGAATGCATTATTTAATGGTACAGGTACGGTTAGAAGGACC
Organism: Halichoeres trimaculatus; assembly: GCF_033239565.1. Taxonomy (NCBI): domain Eukaryota; kingdom Metazoa; phylum Chordata; class Actinopteri; order Labriformes; family Labridae; genus Halichoeres; species Halichoeres trimaculatus. Next base: position 6,454,398 of record NW_027437181.1, on the reverse strand, counting down.
TTTACTTAGTCCCTCTGTTAAACTGCTAGGTTAAGACATCTATCAAGTTTGAGAGGTGATGCAATCTAACCACAGGCTCCGCCCCCTCTCTATAAATGTTTGTGTCCTGCTTTTAGTCTCATTGGTGAGCTCAGAGAGGGAGAGTCTGGTACTAAATCTCTCCTTCAGGCACACCACCTGAGGCAATCACTAAGTTTCTAGTGCTCTCTTATCAGCTCTGTGAAGTTTATATGATTACATAATCAGTCCTGCTGTTGTGAGTGATAGAAATAAACAGGCATAAACAGGTCTCTGCTGGGTGTCCTCCTGATCTGTTTTCTCTTTCTCACATGTTTGAGCTCCTTCTTGGCACCCAGAGGAGAGGAGCAGAGCCTTTAGAGTCCATTTCTGTGTCAGTTTGGATGAAAAGATTCACACAAGATATATATATATGTGTGTGACTCAGTATACTGAGGGCAGAAGTTGAACAGCCTGGGGGGTCATTGTAGGGTTGGTTATTGTTCTTTTGTTGCGTGAAAATTTCATAGTTCAAGGAAAAACCCCTTAAGTGCTTAAATGAATCAACTCTGACATTTCTAAGACCAACCAAACCTACCAAGCTGTCTTGGTATCCTACAGCCAGAATTGGAGGAGGAGCCAAAGCCAGGGTGGAGAAGCCATGTTTACCTGAAATGTTTTATTGCTATGTTTATTAGCTGCGGACCAGCTAGTGGCCCCCACAGGATGAGTCTTTGTCGCAGCTCCTGACTGGAACTTGTACATCTGAGAATAGGAGCAGAGAGGGGTCTGAATAAAGGATTGCGGATGTGCTACTAATGTGGCACGTATTTCTGGTATGAGCGGTTTGATTACTCCACCCTCAGTGTGGTAATCATCCATCTTTGGTAGTGTTTGAGAGTCAATCTGTGTTGTCTCTCTGTGTAACATGTCCTTAAAGAAATGCTGAGACTGGCCAATCTTTATGACCAGAGTGCCCAATTCTTAAACACTGTGACTTTTTAAGATGCGGGCGACACGAGTGCCGTTTTCGCTCCATGAATTTGAAGACATGATGGGGAAAAGTTAGGGGCAGGCTTAAACGCCTCAAGGCTCCCAACCGACTCCGGCCTGTTGGTTCAGTCTGTAAATGTCACTGACATGAAACTGTTGTTGAAAAATAAACAAATCTTTCAGAAAGTGATTCAGTTCAGTTTGTTTATCCAGGTGATTCGTTTGTTTTGAACACTGCTCCCCTGTTGCAAAGTGGGGAAGTGGATGCCGGGTGCCTTTGGGCTTTGAGCAGCACCCAGTCCAGGGGCCTACTGTGAGTGTGTTTCCTATCTTGGCTCCCTAGTACTCAGCCACACATTCCTAAAACCATGTTATTTTTGAGTCCTGTGTGTGTGTGTGTGTGTGTGTGTGTGTGTGTGTGTGTGGTGAAAGAGGAGAGGGGGGCTGCTTTTGAAGATGTAAAGCTTTTTGTGCTACGTTTTCAATGCATGAAAAGAGCTTTATAAATAAAGTTTGATTTGACACACTGCTGTACAGACTTTCAAGAACACCCAGGAAACTGCAGTTTATTTTAACATGGAGTTGCATGTCTCACTCCTGGAGACAAACTCTGGGTCTTGGCCTGTCTCTGGGTATCACAGAATTGTTTGTGTTTGGTCTTGTGTTGCGCAGAGAGAGGATGACCTCACTGCTGGACCACCCCATTCTTCCCCAGCTTATCCCTCCAGCTCACGAAACCTTTTCTTCTGCCACAAACTTCTGAAGAAAGTCATTTTAATATGTAATCTGCTCTTTATTTTTGTAAGCACAATGCCTCACCCTTGTTTCCTGAAGCTGCAACAGGCGTGAGTCTGGGTTTCTAATGTGTGAGTATTCTGAGGTCACCATAAATGTCCCTGCCATGACTCACAGCAGCAGGAAAACGTTTCTTTTGGCCTGCCATGTGAAATTTTATCATTCCTCTGAGCTCAGTGATTCCAAACAAACAAAACACCTTCCCAAACCTTCCAGAAAAACCCTCTCCTGGAGGTCACAGTACAGGGCCAGGAGACGTCAACAGTTCACAGCATACGTATCCAATATGACCTTTTGTAAAGATCAAGCGGGAAGCAGCACATGCACAGAAAAAATGTGTCCCACTGCAATCACACTACACTCCCACTCGTGTCATACCAGTCTGAGTTGTTGCTCTTTCATGCTCCAGGCAGAGCACTGAAATGGACATGCTTTATTTTTTTTGGATGTATGTTATTCTAGAGAAGAAAAAACAGGGGATACTGTTTCCTGCTAGTACACTGTGAAACAGCCCATCAGACTGTTAACCCTAAAGCTCAAACTACTCAACTGGATGAAGCTATGAAAACTCACAATTTGTTAGTAAGTCCAATTTACTTAAATGTCACAGTTTTCAGTGTTGAAACTGATGATTTCTGAGTGGATTTAGCTTTTGTTACTGTATAAGTAGGGATGGGAATCAAAAACCGTTTCCTGTTGAGAATCGATAAGAAATGTTTCAATCCATCCATATCGTTAGCCTTTGTGCTTAACGGTTCCCTTAGCAATTCTTTACACTGTGTAACCATGAGTGAGGAGGGGACGCAGTCGATATAAGACCATGCTGTATTTCCACACGTGAAGCAGTGGCACAGGTTGTCAGTGCTCCACATGGCATGGGCTGTTTACCTGTGCGTCACAGTATGGACCAGCTGTCTGTGCTTCTTGTGGCTTCAGTCAGCTGTCTATGCTATTTGTAGTGTGGACTGGCTGTCTGCATCATCAGAAAATATCTTTTTACATTTTCAAAATTGGCCTAAATAGCATGATAATCCAATCAGAAATTTCACTTATTAATATATTAGCCATTAGGCACACAGCAAAAGTCAGTAGGTACAAGACCCCGTGCCATGGAGCACAGACGATCAAGTAGTGCCGTGGGGCTAAGACAACCTGTGCCCCCTGAAGAACAATATTTCAATGTACATCTCATATCTGCCACCTCCCCTCTTCACTCAAGGTTACCAAAGTTAAGAAATTAGAGCTGATTTTAGTTGAGACGGTGTTTGTAACCATGAGTGAGGAGGAAACACTGTGGATATGAGACCCAGCTGCACTTTAGAATGTTATTTAACTTTGTTATACAGATCTGTTTCAATATTTATTATTAGATTTATTAGGTAAATTCATTGATATCACATCTTTCTGTTTTGAGTAAGGTCAACTGATTTTTTTTTCAGTGTTATATAACATTTTTTTTAAACATTGCTTGATATTTAATTTGTAACAAATAAGCATCAGGTTCATTTGATTAGAGACATTCAGTAGAATGATTTTCTATAATGACTGTAACTACTTTAGATGTAAAAGTAGTTAAATTAACTTAATGTTCATATTCAATTACCAGGGATGGGAAAAGTACTCACATTCTGTACTCAAGTAAAAGTGCGAGTACTTGTGAAAAAATAACTGGTAAAAGTAAAAGTACTCATTCAAATAATTACTGAAGTAAAAAGAAAAAAGTACAGGCTCTGAAATATACTTGCAGAGTAAAATTAAAAAGTACTTTTAACAGAGCCAACTTTGACCTCACATCATAATTTGAAGGCTTTTAAATTTTGTATGCCCACCAAATCTTAAAACTGGCCCCGGATTGGTTTCCAAGGTGATGTGATGCATCATAAAGTAGACCCATGCCTTCAAATCAAGAATTGTTTTATTCTGCAGAGTCATCCTGACCAAGACATTTTTCACTTCAAGCAGACAACTTTTTTACTGTCATAACAGTCTGATAAAAATGTTCAACTGAAAAATAAAACCAAAACCAAAGTAAATAATAAAGTGACAGGTGACTGTTCTTTCTGTAAACACTATGTGCAATCAGTGCATTATCTTCTGTAAAGAACATATGGCTTCATGGATTATAAACATTTACTACTGACATTCCATAAAATGCTAAGCTAACATAATGTTAAGTTACTGATTCAGTTTAGCACCGTCACTTACCGTAATGTGTTTTTTTCAAATTTGATGGAGAATTCTTGTAGGCCAGAAGCTCGGTGACTTTTGGTTTGCACAGGACACAGATCATTCGCATGGAGTCGTTCTTGAAGCCAACACAACTTAACATTTCCTTCAAATACGGCCATGGGTGGGCAACTGTTGCTTCTTCAGGGTTGACCGCTTCATCAGCTGCACTCTCCTGCTCATTAGTGCTATTATTACTCATGCTGTGCTTCCAGTAGTTCTAAACTCCCAATAAGTCTCTCAAAAATGAACAAAGCGAGTCCGCCGGGCTTATGGCCAATGAAATTGCATCACGTTGGCAGAGAGCCAATCACAAGTTGGGATGTTGCGGACCGTGAGTAAAACTTCATACGCTTGGCAAAGCCTGGAACAGCTATCAGGGGTGTCTTTTCCCCCCAGATTTTTTTTTTTTTAAATAACCGTTTTCATGTATTAAAATAGTCAAAAGGCTTTCTAAAATAATGTACAAGCCTGTTTTGAAATTGTAACAAGTAAAAAGTACAGATAATTGTAGAAAAATGTAACAAGTAAAAGTATAAGGTCGTCAGGAATAGAAATACTCAGTAAAGTACAGATACCCCAAAAAAAGTACTCTGTTACAGTAATGAAGTACTTGTACTTCGTTACTTCCCATCTCTGTTTCATTACTTTGTTTCATTAAGGCAACCGGTTTACAAGCATTTTCTACTAAACTCAACTTATCCGGCTTTACAGTGCAGGGCCATTTCTAGCTTCATAGGGGCCCCATGCAAAATACTGTTTCAGGGCTCCTGTTCATCAAACTACGATGGGGAGATCCCTAACCCTTTGAATGACTCTTGAAGACACCACAATCATTACATTATTACACTTCACGAACAAAACAGGCTTCAGTCATGCTAACTTCTCATATCAAAACTGATTTAAAAAAAATAAAAATACTGTCAACAACGATTGTCTCTGTGTCAACAAATAAAACCTCAAACATCAAAACATTAAAGGTAGAGTCTGCAGGATTTGCCAAAAAAGTTAAATTTCAACCTTCAAAGGAATTATCCTGCTTAATCATCTTCCACGGACCTCTAAATATGTCTGTCAGTGTCTGTGTCTGCCTCGAATCCCCTCCTCTGCCTGAATGTTGATGTATTGCTTGTAATCAGGACGTTTCTAGGCGGAGAGTAAGGGTGGTTACATCAGCCAATCACAGAGTGCCTAGTGCGCAAGTCACTTTCTGTGTTGATTAGCGGAAGAAGCTACCCCAAGTGGCTAGTGGACGCAGCACAGAGATTGAAAAACACAACCAAAGTGAAACAAAACGCCAAACAGATAAAGCTTTTTACTAAACAAGGGTGAAGCTTGGCTCGAATTTCACTGTCGTGAATTTGGAAAGCAGCACGGGATGAAGAGCGACGCAAGTTAGCTTTCTACTAAGCAGGTATGGGTCAGATACCCGTGATTAGCTTGTGCTAACATGCCAAGTCAGGTGCACAGCTCTTGAGTCCCTCCCACAAAGAAATACGATGCTGCATGTGGTTGAAAGGCTAGTGAGTGTGTTGATGTAGCTTCGGAAGGAGGCCGTAGGTGTGTGCTGCAGTTGGCACTGATCCAAAGAGGAGGAGCTCAGTATGAATTTGTGTTTACTAAAAAGTCACAAAAATTCTTACAGACCCTACCTTTAATATCCCTGAAATACCAGGTTATAATAACAGCTCCTATGTTCAGTGTGTGCTGATAGAAAAATGATCTATTCAAACTGAATCCCTTTGGTAAATAAGGATGTAAACAGGTTTATTTCTGCTCTTAGAACAGGTGTGTGTGGTTTCTGGAGTTTGCTTGATCCAAAAACAGGTTATGTGAAATAACACTAGCTCACACAGCCTGATGCAGGTTAAAAAACTGGACTACAGGGCTTTGCAGAATACTAGAGAAAGACATGACTCAGGCTGCAGGAGGTGAAATCAGGCCCTCTGCATTCACACTGTGGTTACTGCAGCCTCAGAGCTTATGGTTCAATCAGTGAGAGGCTGCATCCTCTCTTTGTTTACATGGTAAATTGCAGGAACTGAGCTTCCCAATGTTAGTCATTTCTCTCACTCAGGAAAGACGGGCGGTGCTAGTGAAAGCCCTGAAACACAGGTGACTCCTCAGAGGTTGCACATTACTCAAACTGTCACGTGATTGCTGACCTTTACTCACTTTCTGGTGGGAAATTATTTTCTTATGATGTAGTGAGGGAAAAGGGTGGGTTGTAAATTCACTTAAAGATAAAATCCAGAGTAAGGGGGGTGAATGAAAACCTGAGTCAGACACATGATGTCAGCAGGATATGATGAGTTCATCAGAGATTGACAGAGAATCAACAAACCTCAAAAATTAAAAAAACAAAAGTGAAAACAAAAATTAAAAAATTATATGCATTAAGAAATAAAAGTAAAAATAAATACAAAAATAAATGTGGAAATATGATTAAATATCAATAAATAAGTAAATAAAAGCGCTCTGCTCCCATATGTCTCGGGTTAAACAGTAATAGAGGTGCAGCTATTGAGGGTCATGTGGTGATTTCTTCTCTCTGTGGCTGATGGCGGGCACCTCTAGTCCATTTCTGCACTCACATGTGGATCAACCAATAGGCCAAGGGTCTGCAACCTGCGGCTCTGGAGCCTCATGCAGCTCTTTGATTCCTTTGCAGTAGCTCCTTGTAGGATTAAAAAAATATTAAAATAAAGAGTTTTTATTTTTCTTAAAGGGTATTGATGATTAAAGATATTGTTGCTAAATAAAACCATACATTAAAAAATTTTATTAAAATAAACTTTTGCAATTAAGCTTTCTTTCTTTTTTTTAGATTTTTGCATACTTTTTTGATTTGATTTTTTGACATTTTTTCAAATTAAGACAAAAACTTGATACTTGATAATAAATTTTAAAAAATATATTAAAAAAATTGAATTTCTGCATTTATTTTTCAAATTATTTAATTTCCTTTTTTGGAAAAAATGCAAATTTGAAATGTTAACATTTCTTTTCTAAATTAAGCAAATTTTTTGAAAATAAATGTTTTAATTTTTCCAAATTAATGAATTTTTTGCACATTTAGAAAATTCCAAACTTTTTGCAAATTTTTGCAATTTTTTTTTTAAATGTCACATTTTTTAAATTGCAACTTTTGAAGCTTATTGAAATTTCATGAAATTTGTAATATTTCAAACTTTTTAATTTTTTTATATCTGAAAATTTATCAAATGTTTTTTAACAAAAACAGAGACATCACAATTTTAATAACATAAAAAACTTCTCTTTTAGATAATTATTTTCTACATTTTTAATATGTATAGAAGTTTATACATTTTTGTCTTGACTGTGATGATAGAGTAGATTTTATGGCTCTGGATTTGACTTTAATCCAGATGAGCCGAGGCAAAATGGCTCTTACAGAAGTAAAGGTTGCAGACCCCTGCAATAGGCAAACAGTTCAACCCAAGACACACTTAGGACCGCCCCCCTCATTTGAATATTATTTTATTCTGTATTTCATGCTGACAGTGTCTGCAACATAAAATAAATTCATATGAGAGCAGTGTGCTTTTTTTGGACTTATTCATAGATATTTAATTCCATTTCCACATTTATTAATGTATTTATTTTATCTTTCATTAAGGTATGTATTTTTTATTTTTGTTATTATTTTCACTTTTTTATTTATCTTTTTATTTTCACTTTTATTTATTTTTTTATTTTGGCAGTTTTGGTCCTCTATGTACATCATCTCAAGGCACAAAAGCTCAGACCAGGTCCCTCCTTCTCCAGCAGGGGGAGCTGTTTCCTTTAAAATAATGCTGCAAATCCTGCTGGCAGCCTCTTTGTTTTCTCTAACAGTCTACATGGCGTTGGTATGAGCACAGTATGTTGTATCCTGCTCAGATAAAATCACGAAACACAATCACATGTCCAGATATTCTACTTGGAATGATTTTTTATTTCAATATGATCCATGTGTTTGTGATGACCAGCAGAAATAGAGGTTTGCATAAAGTGAACATGTGGTTATGTGCGTTAGATTCCTGACAGGGTGAGCAGGTCTGGATCAGTTAAGGGCTTGATGAGACGTATGATAACAGGAGGTGTTTGCTCAGACTGGATGAATAAACTGAGTGAAAACCCTTCTTTAAGGCCGATCCTCTGAGCCAGGCCCTCTGATCATGTCTGTGCAGTCCCGTGGAAACCATTAAATCAGACCCCCCGCAGGTTTATAACTGTGAAACTCATGTGAATGATACTTTCTTTTATTCAGCGCTGCGGTCGACGCTCTGTGTATGTCAGGAGTTTTTCCTGTGCCAGCCGACACGTCGTGAGAAACCCAGCGGCTGTGAGGCTGGCACAGTTTTCTCTTTGAATGGGAGCTAATGATGTTGGAGGGCGATAATGAGATCCTGTACCACGACAGGATCAGGTCAGGATCTGCCGTGTACTCGGGGTAAATTTGTCTTAATCCCTCCGGCGTGTCTCTCAGGCCGCTGCACGTCTGGATTAGCAGCTGGGCCCGTGGGGCGCTCTGAAAAACAAAGCTGTCACAACACAGGAGCATGAAGTGGAAACGGGCAGGAAGGACACACACAGTCTCAGCTCTCAGCTCAGGCGCTCAGTGCGCTGCAGGAAACAGAGTGTCTGCACGTCATTGAAGGAGTCCTGAGCACACCTGCCGTTACTTTCTGCAGGTCTGGGCAGGAGACAATGAGGTCAAAGCAGCTGTTGTTTCAAAGGCTGCAGCTCTCTGAGGCAGCATGCTAACAGGCTCATCTGTGGAGCTGAGTCGCCCTGCACCCATTCACTAACGCTCTCTCTGTCCCTGCTTCGAAGCCCTCATTACCTCATTTCAAGAATGGTCCTGATGCCAATCTGGTTTCCACAGATTAGATCCATTCAGAGTGCGCACTAGGCCTTTCACAGTCTTGTTGGTACAAAAAAGTGGGTGTGGCCTCCTCAGTGTTACCCATGCTTTGCTCATTTTGATATCTTAATGTACAGAGTGGAGAATTTGGGAAGCCATCGTTTTACTCCCTCCAAAAATTAGACAAAGCCCATTTGTACAGTGATGGCTTTATTTGCAGTTTTCTTTCCTTAAATTCTTTCACTTCCTTCAACTTCCCCCGTCCAACTAGCAACAACGAAGATGAGAAGACAATAACAAATACAAAATTCAAAGATAATGATACCTAGAAAAAAGAAAACAGACCTCCCTGGCTGTATGAATGTGAAAATGGGGATATCAGTAACAAAGCTGTGCTCCCATAAAACAGAAACAAAGAACACACCTGGTTCCCACCAAAGTGGAATCTGATTATGATAATTATTGAAATAGAAAAATTAAATTACCTTCTTTACAATCAGGGGTGTCGCCCCCTGCT